>NC_057811.1:383826101-383854571 GCF_018294505.1 Triticum aestivum | reverse complement strand
TGGCGGAGCGAATGGAGTGGAGGGGGACAGGGGGGAGGGGGGTTTGGGGAATATTATTGGTTGTTGGCCGAAGGGCGGTTGAATCGGATTTGGGGGGAATTTTTGGGTGTGGGGGGAGGATTTTAGCGCGGTGGGCGGGGGGAGTTTGGCGCATGGTCGGTTTCTCCAAGTGCAGTCCCACGTGTCAGTGAAGAGGCAAGCCGAAGCGCGTTCCGTTTGCGTGAGCCGTGTGCAGGACCGAACGTGTGTGGGGTGCAATGCGACCGCGACAGGAGTGTTGTGAGTGTACCGCCTTTTTTCCTTTTAAACTAGGTGCTTCGCCCCCTCAAAAAAAATTTGTTGCTTCGCGTGATCCATCGATACTACTACTAGTAATCCAGTAATCCTGACTAAAACGGCGCGGCCGGGTCTTTTCCCGCGCGATATGCTGGGAGGTTGGCTCAGTTGGGTTTTTTAGGACGAGTAATGCTACACCTACGTAATCCCAGTTACGTAATTAACGTAATGTGAAACGTGTGAGATGTTGATTGTAGATTGGGGGGAGGGAGGGGCCCACCACCATGAAAATCAGGGGAGGAGAGAGAGAGAGAGGCAATTTACGTTAACCCTTTCGTAGGTTCTCGTAGATGTAGAAAGATGTGAAATGCGTGAATGTGTAGTGGACGTACTATTGGAGTGCCTAAGATAATTTGTGTATGTATAGACCCTATGAGTTTATTTTACTTCGCATGTTAGATTTGTCTCGGTTCAATAAAAAGCAGAGTTGGTGATGATGATGTGCCTGTCATCCTGCAATATAGGCCGTCCGATCTATATCTAACGGATAGGAAGGAAACTATGACAATTTACCCGCACTCCTCTCCACATTTGCAGATAAGGCTTTCCCTCGTTCATCCTTTTCTCCCACAAGATCTTGATCTTTCGTGCAACGCACGGGCATCTTGCTAGTACTCCTACAATATGTATATTATTGTGAAAGTTCATATACACCGCCGAGATTAATGCAAACACGGCAGATTTTCATTACATTTCGAACTTTTATAGGACAGAAAAATAAAACAAACCCGACCCTAAACCTATTCTACGGCAGCGACTGACGTCCTCCATCTGTGATCTCTATGTACGGGGGCGGGGTTCAAGACCCGTGAAGTGAAGGTGCGGTCTCCGGCGAGGAAGAGTAGAACACGGGATACGGACCGGCTAGTTGGCACACCATGCCCTGCCGCCTCCCATGCCCTACTCATCCTCGGAGGAGTCCCCGACCTCGGCGGTGCCGGACGTTGGACGGCGGCAAGTAGGACGCGTGGCTGACGGTGCTCCCGTCGTCGGCCGCCAGCGTGGCCACCGCTTGCGAGAGGCGACTTGAGCGAGGGCGGCGACCTCGAGCTTCATCCCGGAAGACAAGCTCTCCCGCAGAGCGTTCGCACTTGCGGTCATGGCGGATGTGGTGCCAGGTAGGAGGACGATGCGCTATGGTGTGGAGTTTAGCTGGGCGTTGCCGCTTTAAGTAGCACATTCCGGTGAGGCCAAGCGTCCGGGTGCGTCATTAAGTCGCCGGAGTTGGTTCCTCAGGCACCGAGCCTCTTAACGACGACATACGAATGGACGGCATGAATGCGGGCAGCTGGCGCCGGCTGGGAACGCACCGCGCGACGGCGCGAGGGATGAGGGTTTTGGTGTGCCAGGGTAGTCAGCTACGGTCGTGGCAACGTTGGACATGCCCTTTGCTCACATGCAATCCCCGCATGTCATTGAAAAAGCAAGACGACCCGGCATGGTCTCAGGTCCAGAGGATGTAGTTGGCCGCGCTACACCACTCCGGGGACGCGTCGCGGCGCCCCGTGCATCCTCGACGAGCCTGGTGTTGGGGTGTGTTTGGATTGTGGCCAAAGTGCACCTTACCAAAATTTTGGTCATGACCCAAAGATTGGTCTTTGTTTGGATGGTTGCCATTTTTTGGCATGCCAATGAACTCTAGCCAACTCTAGTTCATTTTTCTTGCCAATGTCAGCCAAATCATGGGCAACCAATACCTCAACCAAAAATTTGGTCATGACCCAAAGATTGGTCTTTGTTTGGATGGTTGCCATTTCTTTGGCATGCCAATGAACTCTAGCCAACTCTAGTTCAATTTTCTTGCCAATGTCGGCCAAATCATGGGCAAACAATACATCAACCAAAAATTTGGCTACCCAATGCTTTGATGGGGCAACCTTAGGCACAAACCAAACATACCGTTGGTCGTGCCACAGCACTAACGCCACCCTCGGCACACTGAAACCGACCGTGTCTTGCGACGATATGAGCGTGTCGCTCACCGCGGTCGCCGTGTCTAGAGGCGGTGCTGGAGCTGCGCCCCGTTGTTGGCCCCAACGACCCACATGAACGGTTGTCGGTGGCGAGGAGGTCGTGGGCTAGCTCCTCCATTGGACTAGTCTGTGCTACGTCGTCCCGACGGGTGTGCCCCACATGTCGGTTTCCCTGTTTTCCCGGCCATTCGAGCGTCAGTGCTCCGCGTTGCGCATTAGGCCTTTCACTATGTAGGCCAAGCGAGACAACTTATTGTTTATTTGAGGCGTTCAAGTATAATCATGTGGTGTTTGCTTATTTCTCATTCCTCTCCAACCCTCGTCTCCATCGATCATGTCGCCCTCCAGTCGAGTCCGTCCTCCCTTATGCCTCATTTGAACATTCCGCCGAGGATCATTCGCATGTACCCACCCTAGTCCTCTTTCTATAGATCTCCGGACCCCGAGATGAAATTGAGAGGGAACGAGTGGGGGCACATGATACCTAAGGCGGATTCAAAATTTTGAACCGGTGATCATAGCATCCGCATATCATATATAAAGGGTATTCAATGTTCGTTTCGTTTTTGAACGTACAATATACTCCCCCTATCCTTTCTAGTTTACATATAAGTTTTACGTGTAGTCAAAGTATCTCTACTTTGATCAAAAAGGTATCAACATTCAACAACGCCCAATCAATATTTTTAGATTCGTACGTACTCCTAGATTTGCACTCGAGATGGTTTCCAATTTGACTATTGACAAGATTAATAGTACATGAGATGTATAATGTGAAAATTATATCATTGGAAACTCCTTTCACATACGAATTTGACCATATGCTTTGTGTAAGTTGCATGTCATATATTATTAATCTAACATTTGGTCAAAGTTAGCCTCGAAAAACGCATTAGACCCTGTATGCTTTGTGTAAGTTGCATGTCATATATTATTACTCTAACATTTGTGTAAGTTGCATGTCATATATTATTACTCTAACATTTGGTCAAAGTAGTATAGTGGAAGTGGATCCTCTGACGTAGGTATCCCTGGCTTACCCTCCCTTTCGGTCACTTACTGGCGGACCCCATGCTTGCTAGGCCCCGCATGTCAGTTACTCAATGGGTTCGGCCACGTCAGGGGATCCTCATCCGTAGTATACTCCCTCTGTTTTTATTTACTCCGCATAAAATGGAGGGAGTGGTGGTATAATAAATGACGCGGGCGGGGGAGGGGAGGGACGTCGGTTTGCTCTCAACTGCGGTCCCACAAGCGAGTGAAAACGCAAGACGAAGCGCGTTCCATTCGGTGAGCGACGTGGAGGGTCCAGCATGCCGGGCTGCAACGCGAACGCGACAAGAGCGATGTACAGTCAAAACCGATTGACCGGTCGTCACCGAAACCACTATTCACACCAGAACCTTCGCTCCTCGGCCTATGCCAGCCACTGCCCTAAAACCACACCAAATCTCCAGCCCATTCCCCCACCTTTCGATCCCCTAGCCCGCATCAAGCATCCCCTAGTTCACCGGAAAGCCATGGTGCGCCGCAAGATCACTTACTACAAGATGCTGACGCCGGAGCGCCGCGCAGAAATCGCGGCGGCGGTCGGCGCCACAGACCTCCGTTCCCAAGCTCGCTTTGCGGTGGGCCAATCCCCGAGTTCTCTAGAGCCAAGCTACGAGGAGGAGGAAGCCGATCCAATGTTCATGGCGGAGGTCGCGGCGCAGAAGGCCCCCGATGGGTATGAGACGATGGACGTCGACTTCGTGCCGGCGTCCGAGTCCCCCATGGTGCAGGCGGACCAGCGGTTCAACATGGCGATACTAAAGGAGGACCGGGAGGCAGAGGCTCAACTCGACACGGAGCGCGCGCATGCCGCTGCCATTGAGGCTCTCCTGCAGGCGGAACCGGATGTCGTGGATGTGAACCGGGCGGCGGAGGCTCAACTTGAGGCGGAGCGCGCGGATGCTGCTGCCATCGAGGCCCTCCTGCAGGCGGAACCGGATGTCCTGGACTTGAACCGGGCGGCAGATGCTCGAATCGACGCAGAGCGCGCGAATGCCGCTCTCATCGACGCCCTCCTGCAGGCGGAACCGGACGTCCTGGACTTGAACCGGGCGGCGGAGGCTCGACTCAACGCGGAGCGCGCGGATGCCGCTGCCATCGAGGCCCTCCTGCAGGCGGAACCGGACGTCCTCGACTTGAACCGGGTTGTGCTCTCGTCCGTGCAGAGCGCCTGCACGCTCCGCTTGAACGAGTAGCTGGAGGCCGAGGACAACCACGGTGCGGAGACACACGTCGGCAGCGACGGCTGGTTCACGCCGGCAACCAAATACGACGAGGCCGTCTCTTTCCGCGAGCAGTGATAGTTTTTCTTTATGTTGTTGTTTTTATGGATCTTTTGCTGTGTAAAAACATATATTTGTTATGCAAGTCACCTGACTTGGGTCAGTCTACCATTTTAGGCGGTTGGATGAATATCCTACGTCTCCTAACCCTTCTTTCCTTCTTCCTCACCTCTTCTTCTTCCCCAACAGACCACCGCACGGGCCGTACGGATACTCCCCAACATGCGGTTGGATAAACATACTCTATGAACGAAAATTATGTGTCAGCGATAGGTTGGCTGAGTTTGGTTTGTTCACATGCGGCAGCACGTGTCAGTGAGGGTGTGTTCCCTTGGTTGGGTTTGCGGCGTGCAGGAGCGACTCTGTGAGGGTGCCGTGCGACCGCGGTGTGCAGGAGCGACCGTGTGAGTGTGCGGTGCAACCGCGACAGCCGTGCGCAAGTGTACCTTCTTCGCGTTACCTTGTGTCCAGATCTGAGATGCCACGTGTGGCAGATGAATGACTCCAAGTTCAACCACCGTGATGCTAGGTGCGAGCCAAGGAACACTGTTGGAGAGACCCCCCTCATAATTTTCCTACATTGGTCGTTTGATTCATAGGATAGAATGCTATAGGATTTTTTTCCTATGTAATCATGTTTTAATTGCCAATCTAGCATCCACTCCAACTTTTGTTTCACTTCCTTTGTTCCTACGAAGAGAGTACTTGCTCTAAATGATGTGCCGCTGCAAGAGCCGCCTATATTATTTAACCATGCTCTAAAAAGGTGGACCAGCTTTGGCTATAGTAGTACTGTACTAGGTTAGTAGGTGACCTTGCGATTGACTCTTCTCCTGTTCCGGAAGTCAAACAATAATTATTGTACTACATTAATACTTTTGGCAATCTGACACCAAATGAACTGCTGCACGTCCACCGCTTGTAAGCAAAAGTTTCTCCTCGTGCTGCGAGCCACCGTGCACGCGTTGGCGAGGGAGAAGGTGTAGTAAGCAAGCTTCTCGTCGTTCTGCGAGTTGACGGGACACATCAAAGTTATTTATTAGTACTCTCTTCAAAAAGGGCCGACCATGTCCATGGCTACCATCCCGTGCTCTGACATTGAGTACGTGCACTATTCACGTGCCATCGAGGAGAAAAAATATTGCGTAGTACTAGGTGCCATCGAAGTGCACGACTCACTTACGCACTGCATATCTCCATTTTCTTGCATGACACGCCACCTTGATGCTAGATGTCCCGCGTGTCATGGAGGCATATAGTATGATTTTGTAAAATGGAGGCATATAGATGTCCCGTGTGTCGGCAACAGGATGAACAAAGCTCATGTCTTAAACGAAAGAGTGGAAGAACATAGATTCCCGACGGCCGAGAAGGAGCTACAAACCTCGGGGTGGAGCGTGTGCACTCATAATATTTTATATTATTCAGCGATATAAAATCAACCAAATCTCTCCACGTTCCTATACCATTCTATAGAATGAGAATAACTTTGAACGCAAGCCACTGATCCACTCTATCCAATGGTCATAGTTGGAAAATCCAAACAAAACCAAGCATTGGATCAACTCTTTTTTCAGATCAACTCTTTTAGCACTTAGATTGTTGCCGCCTGCCCACCTAGCCCACCTATATATCCGCTCACGTGTGATGACCACAGGAGCTATCCACTCAGATTGTATGTTAAAAAATAAAGGTCGATAACTAATGCTGCAGGAAGTCTTATTTGCATCTAGGAAGTCCTTTACTAGTACTACTAGGAGTACTAGTGCGGTGAGATGGTTTCTCGAAGAAGACGATGGAGAAGCGGAGTGAGCGAAGAGTGAAATAATGGTTGCTTCGTCCGTGCTTTTGTGATTTGACGCCTCACTGCTTTGTGATTTGTGATAGAAGGGACAGGGGAGTAGACTCTGTGCTCTATACTGTACTACATGCGTCCAAGCATGGGAGAAAGAGGAGCGACATTGCATTTTTCTATTCCTTCAATCAATCAATCAATCAGGGAGCTTTGGTTCCATCTTTTTGGCTTTGGCAACACCATCCACAATGGTTCCCACGATGCCAAAAGCTATTTTCACATTTGGCTACACATTGTGGATGCCCTTAACCGTACCACTTGGTTTTGCTCCTGTGTGCTATCTATACAAATCTCAATTATATTGATCTAAAAATTATAGAATCAAGATTAGTAAAAAGGAGGTGATTTTGCCGCGCGGATGGCGGGGGAGGTTTCTTATTTGAGCAATGCTACATCCACGTAATGGTTTACGTAAAGTTACGAACTGACGTGATGTGGGACTATTTGATTTGATTAAAGGAGAGGATTAGGCCCACCCCACCTGAAAATCAGGGGGGCATATATAGATTAGATGGAAAGTATACGTAGCAGCTACGTAGCCCTTTGTAAGTCTAGGATTAGGCTTCTTATTTTCGGAGGACGTTGTCCTGGCGGTTTGCTAACATGCGGTCCCACGTGTCAGTGCTTTACCAAGCCGATCCGCATCCCACAAGAGGCAGAACAACGGCAGAAGCAACACGTGGTTAATTTGAAGAAGATGATAGAGAAGCGGATTCAGCAACGAGTGAAATGATGGTTGCTTCGTCCCTCCAACTTAACTGCGGGAAAGGTGCAGCTTTGTGATTTGACGCCTCATTGCTCATTACTACGCCGGCGCCATGACTGGGGTGCTTCACCCCGGCTGCTCTGCACTGTATTCCGGTATGGCACGTGGACCCGGTAGCTTGATGTCCCGCATGTCGGCGAAAGGGACTAGAAGATTTATGAAAGCGAGCGCTCCACTCTTACGACGGAGGAGTAGACGACACGACGGCCCAGTGAACTGTCACTTGTACTGTATAGTACTATAGTTTGGCTGTTTCGCACGATCCATCGATACTAACCCGATTAAACAGGAAAGGGCGGGATTTTTCCTGCGCGGTAGATGATACTGGCCATACAATTCAAAGGCAATTTTAATGTATGCAAACTGAATAATTATAAGTAACAATATGATATCTAGTAAAACTAAAAACACATATGATTTATTGTGTTAGAGTGTAGTAGTAGTGCTGTATTGCATAGTTGTTAGATGTAACATGCGAGAACGTGTATAGATGTTGTTTTGGAGGGCCTACAGAGAGAAAAGCGTAATACGGTCACCGAACTTCAGAATAAGCTGATTACGGTCACTATATACGTTTTGCGGTGATTATACAGTCACTTGCTCACAGTTCAGCATCAGGATTGCACTCTGTTGACCGGCCAAATAGTCTGTGTGGCGCCATGTTGACTAGTTAAATTGACCATGTTCCTTGTGGGTCCCACCTGTCAGTTCGCATAGGCAAAAGGTCAGATAAACACAAATTTACGCAGGCACGACAAGGCTCCAACCCATGCGCGGGAATCACCTGGTTGTGTATGCGTCTGTCAGGGCCTGATGTGTGCGCATGCACGTGTAGGTTGAGCACTTGAGCGTGAGAGTGTGTGTTGGTCGTGTGGTGTACTGGTGTGTGCATGCATGTGTGTGTGCGTGTGAGTGTTGCGTGCGTGCGTGGCTGCGTGTGTACGTGTGAGTGTTGCGTGCATGCGTGGGTGCATGTGTTTTTGTGAGTGTTGCGTGGATGCAGTTCGTCTGCATGCGTGCGTGTGTGTATAATCACCACACCAGCTCCTGTGTGTTAAAACAGACGGCTCAACATACCAATACAAGGCCACCTTGTCCACTGTGCCCGCGGTCATGACTTCGAACCACCGTCAAAATATTTTTTTGTCGTTTGTTTTCATTCTTACTAGCAAGATGCCCGTGCGTTGCATGTAACATCAAGATGCATTTGTATGACTTGTTTATCTTGTGAGAGAAAAGGATGAACGAGGGAAGGCCTTATTTGCAAATGTGGAGAGGTGTGTGGGTACCTTTTTGCAAAATTGCCATAGTTTCTTTCCTATCCGTCAGATATAAATCGGACGGCCTATATTGCGGGATGGCAGGCACACCATCATCACCAACTCTGTTTTTTATAAGAGTGTATTTTATGTAGTTTATAAGAGTGTAGATGTAGAGTATATACAAGTCGACAGGTGGGCATGATGGTATTGAGATAATGTGATGCAACACTAGAGGTGCCACGTGGAGCGTTTAACTAGTCAATTAGTCATGTCATGAGCAAATACAGAGTTGTACGGTGAGCCCGTGACTTTATAATAACCACTAAACGTAAATGGTGACCGTAATGAGTGGATTCTGAAGTCCAATGTACGTATCGTGCTTTCGCTTCAAATACAATGATCGTCATTGCATATATCGCGAGGGAAAGATGAAACATGCGTGAATTTTCTGGGGGCTTACTTTTAGAGGACCTGGAGATAGTTTTGTGTGCATAGGTGAAAGGGCCGTACAGGGGGGTATGCGATGGAGAGAGAGATGCTCTTCGTTTCTCTTTATTATGACTAACTTTGTATATAGTATAAAAATATACAAATTCACAGTGCGGAATAAATATCTTTGTGGGCACCATGCAATGCAAATTAGCGTTCGTACTCCTCCATATAACTTTGTAATGTTGTATATATGTAGAAACTCTAAAATAATTTTTTGGCCACACTTTATTCAAAAGGAATGTTTTATGCGAAATAAACGTGAAGAGAGGGCTTTTTATATCAATGGGGTACGTGATGTAACATGTGTGAATGTGTAGTTGATGCATTTGGCGGGGCCAAGAGAGGTATGTGTGTGTATTACGTATTCGAGAGAGGCATGGATAGAGGGGCCGACGGGGGGCGTGGGAGAGATAGCACGAGAAATGAGAGTGGTCTAGAGAGAGAGACGAATATGACGTCACGACAAGAGATTCCATTCCCTTGAGTGTGTATATGCAAGGGGGGAGGGAATAGAGGCACCAGGAGGTATTTTCTGTGTGTGTGGTGTTTGTGTTGGTATGTGTGGGTGTGATAAGATAATGAGACGTGGGGCAGAGGGTGTGTCACCGCGTGAGGTCCGATGGGTCGAGGTGAGGCCCTTCGTTCGGTTCTGTCCTGCGCCACATTGGTCGGCCCGTGACGCATTTAGGAAGACCCATGGATGGCTAGTCGTACAAGACAAAGATAGAAGAATTGTGAAGGACTCTGTGTCCACTGACAAAGCCGGCTAGGATTTGTAACCCTAGGTTCTCGGACTAAGGTAACCCCTTTATCTCTGATATTACTATTCATCCAACCTAACTTTAAGGGGCATCCTATAGAATGCTCTGCTAGAATCATACTCGTCGATTAGGAAGAGAGGTGTGAGACAATGCGTGAGAGACAGGCGTAAAGATAATGTGCGTACATGAGACACGTAGGCAGGTCCATGTATATAGAAAGGGTCGATGAGGATTGTGCGTGTGTATGTTTGTGAGAGGAAGAGTGCTTGTGATAAAGGTTAGTGAAAACAGTTGTAAATGGTTACGAGAGGGAGGGAGGGTTATATCTAGAGCATGTGTGCGAGAAAGACACCTCGGGAGAGAGTGTGTGAGCATGTGTGAGAGACCACCGATGGAGAGTGAAACTACACGTAAAAGACTGCTCTACACATTGATTAAAGATATAAATTGTATCGAAATATTAGGATGGGATCATGATATTTGCAATTCGTGTAAGGAGCGGTCATTGATCCATCGGACATCTAGATTCTATCGAATTTGAGCATGTATATGTTATTATTCGACACAATTGATCCACATAGTTAGTATTTTGAACTCCAGACAATGCATTGCTTTAGCAATCGAATATAAACGTGAGTATAGTTCATGTTGTGTGTGTAAAGCACATTATACATACGAAAGTTACACAATGGACATTATAAATAGCTACCTATGAACTAGCATACATTTGAATTCAACTTAAGGTGGTTTAAAAAATCAAACTCAACATGAAGTCCATTCAATTATTTGAATTTGATATCATGGCATTTGTAAACCATACCTAAATTATGGGGGCACCAATCTTTGCTCTGATTTTGTACATAATAGCATATGTAGTCGTGTACAAAACAGATTCAAATTTAGCTCCTCCATTCCAAAATAATCGTAGTTATAGGATTTTCAAGTGTCAAAATTTCAAAAAGAAGCGGATAATTTAATGAGGTTTTCAAACATACAAGGTCAAATATAACGTTGTCTATTTAGGTCAATCCTCATAGTTAGAGTGTACTCTAAACGTGAATGCTTGTGTTTCAAAATTTCGAACGAAGCGCCAAAAGAGCCTCTACTCGCCCGAAACCGCGTGAGACCAATGTTTGGTAGTACAAGGAAATTACTTTTCTAATAACTCCGACCCGTGAAACCTACCAGCCCGACGTCCAAAGGTCTAAACCGGGGTAGGTTTGTAGCTTCATCTAGACGCCACGCAACCGCATCCGAAAAACATTCATACACAATGGCCGCCTAAGCACACATGCGCGCGGCCGAAATCGCTCCCGCCCACTATTTGGGATACCTGGGATTACCATCCTACCCCCGACCCGCAGTAGGTCCGAAATTTATGAGGGGGGAAAAGTTTGTACTTTCCCCAAATTTCAAACAAGCGTGTCCCATCTTCTGTTCAAAAAAGCCAAAAACAAGCGTGTCCCAGATCGAAACATGGTTCCCCCCACCCGTCCGATTCCCCATTCATACTCCGTGGGCGCCAAAACTACCTCTCCACCAGCCGTGAAACCCCGGCGTCCTCCGTCCGCCACCCCATCCCACCCATCAACCGCCGCCCTCCTCCATCACGCCAGAGCCGATACCCCGACGTCGTCGTCCACCGCAACCTCAACCGCAACGCCCTCCACGGCTAGTAGTTGAAGCCGAGGCCGAGCCGTCCGTACCCGAGCCAGTTCAACCACGTCGTCCTGCGCCTCACCGCTGCCGCTCCAACTTCGCCACCCTCCACCGCACCAGAGCTGTTCCTGCTACGCCGTCCTTCGCCGCCTCGGATCTGCTTCCCCTCCGCCGACATACGACCACGGCAACACAGTCAACAATTTGGCCATGGGTTCGTCCAAGCCTGCACCCTCCAGAACATCGGTTCCCCGGTAAAAAGAAGAAGATCGGCACGACATGTGGAGGTGACCACACCGGCAATCGAAAAAGGTACTCCTCTTCCCTTATTCGTGAAAATCTTACGTCTCTGCTTGCACGGTATTCATCCCACAGAAGACACTAGTTGACTGCTTCTTCTTGATACTAGATGTTCCTAGTAACTCGCGATGCACAAGGTTTCTCCTCATATACTATTTCACCTTACTAGAGGTCCGTCGCCCCCCTGAATTTCAATTTCTGGCCAGTTGATTCCCAATTAACGGAAGCATTCCCCGGTGTAACAGGCGCTAGTACACCTATTACGCCAGGGAAGCAGCGCCTTGGTGTTTATCTTAGTGGCGTGTGCGGCCTAGAGCTACTGGCGCCCAATCTGGAGGTCGGCCGGGAGTAAAGGGATGGCCTGGGGGCACTGCCAAGCACGGCGGTAGTGTGAGGTCGATGGGAGGGCGGGGCAGCGGAGGCAGGGGTCTGGGCCGGTGGTCGCTGGCGGTTCGAGAAAGATCGTCAACAGCGACTGGCGGGAGGTAGACGAAGGCCATCTGTGCATTCCTTGTAGATCGGACGGTTCATTAAAAACATTGACTGACCTATTTATTTTTCAGTCGACTGTTATCTTAGATATGACCACATGTGGTGGTGTGCTGGAGGAGTACCTGCATTTCCTGTGCTCATATATTACAAAATCATACGGAGTAGAATCTAATTTTTTTGCCATGCAATGTTGTAGAGCTATCATATGTCTCCTGTCATTTATTTTTCAGCCACCTGCTATCTGCTACTTTTACAGGGCACTAGTTCTGCACACACTTCACCCTTACTCTCACTATTGTGTTTTTATGCAAGGGTATTTCAGACTCTGCTGGCATGAGAGAAGCCAAAAAGAAAAGAGAGAAGTCGCTCCAGCTTCGTATGCGGGTAGGCAAGACACGTTACAGTGGTATAAAGGGTGCAGTGTTAGCAGATGGAGACGGTAAACGTAGCTCTAGAGTTGATGACCTCGCTCGCAATGAACCACCATCCCAGGTGCTTGCTTTAACTTCGCGGTGTCATATGTGGTTGCATGTTCCACATGGTGTCTAGCTTGTATTCGAAAGGCCGAAGTCCATAAGATAAGGAAAGATACTTTTTTACATGAACCACCATCCCGTGAGCACCAGAAGACAAATAGCTAGTCAGGGCACTGGCCGAGCCAGTGACAAGCCCAGCAAAGATAGGCATCGCCTGGAAGCCAACTAAAAAGCTGCGATGGTGGCGAAGCAGCCCGCCCCCCACCAGGCTCTCACGTCCTAGATGATCATGCTCACCACTCCAGCGGGATGTCTAGCTTGTATTGCTTCCAATTTGGTTAAATTGCATCTGCTTAGCTTATACATTATACCTTTGAATATGACATGCCTTTATGTTTTTGGTACATACTAGTACATCTGTGTATTAACCATGTTCTTACATCAAACTAATGTTCTTGTGTATCCCTCATTAATCACTTATGATGAGGCAGGCAGGCAAGGGGACTACTCCTCATTTAAAGAATGCAGCGTCAGCCTCCCGACATGATTCTCAAGAAACAGAAATGCTAGATGAAGATAGTGAACGTAGCTCTGTAGTTGATTACAGCATTTCCCCTACACTAGCTTTCGCAGGTGCTTGCTCTAACTTGGCAGCGTGATATGTGGTTGCATGTTGCATATGGTGTCTAGATTGTAATTCTTCCAATCTGGTTAAACTGCATGTGCTAGTCTGCTTAGCTTATACATTATACCTGTTAATGTGACATGCCTTCCTGTATTTAGTACATAGTACATCTGTCTATTAAGCATGTCCTTACATACAACTATTGTTTTTTTGTATCCCGCATCAATCAACATGACGAGACACCTTTAGTATATGCAGTGCGATATTAGTTGCATCTTTCATATGATTTATAGCATGCGCTGCTTCTAATTTGTTGAAATTCCATTTATGATGGGATGCTTTTAACTTGGCAGAGTCATATTGGTTGCATCTTTCATGTGGTGTCTAGCTTGCATTGCTTCTTATTTGCTGGAATGGTTTCTGCTTAGTTTACACAAACAGTTGTGAACATGCCATGCCGTCCTGTTTTTCGTACATATTCCATCCTGGTATCATGTGTTTGCCTTACATCAAAGTAGTGATTGTCAGTATCATGCATGAATGAGTTCTGAAGAGAGAATTTTATTGCTTTTTCTTGTTGGTTTTACTTGACAATTCAAAATCAATAAAGCGGAAGGAAGTTAGCAAGGCAGCGGATAAAGGTGCTCCTTCCGAACGGTGGGCCTCTACAGTTTCTACTCCTCCACACTCCCAAGATGATTTCCAAGACAACACATGCATAGACACTCAACAAAGCTGTGTTTATGATGAGCACGCCTCCCCTAGTGCAGCATCACCGGTGCTCCCTCTAACTTGGCACTGTTATATGTGGTTGCATGTTATGTGTGATGTCTAGCTTGTATTGCTTCTAATTTTGTTGAATTCCATCTGCTTACTTTACACATTATACTTGAATAAGACATGTGTTCCTGTTTCTAGCACATACAATATCTGTCTATCACACCATGTTCTTACATCAAATTACTACTGTTGTGTAACCTGCAACAATCACTTACTATAAGACACGTTTGACTTCGGAGTGTGATATAGGTTACATCTCACATTCTTTTCTAGCTTGTACTACTAATTTGTTGAAATGGCACTTATGATGAGACAGTTTTAACTTGGTAGAGTGATATTCGTTGCATCTTTCATATGGTGTCCAGCTTTCATTGCTTCTAATTTGTTGAAATGCCTTCTCCTTAGTTTACACATCATAAGCTGCGAATATGCAATGCTGTGAATATGCAATGGCACTAATGACGAGAGACCTCTAACATGGTAGTGTGATGTTGTTTGCATCTTGCATATGATTTATTTCTTGTACTGCTTCACATTTGTTTAAACGCCATTTATGATGAGACACTGTTAACTTGGCAGAGCGATATTTGTAGCATCTTTCATATGGTGTCTACCTTCCATTGCATTGCTTCTAATTTGGTGAAATGTCTTCTTCTTAGTTTACACATCATAGTTCTAGTTATCTCTTCTGTCCTGTTTTTCATACATATTACATCCTCCTATCATGTGGTTGTCTAACATCAAAGCAGTTCGTCTGCATCACGCATCAATTTGTTCTGAAGAACTAAATTGTTATTCGTTTTCTTGTCGGCTTGACTTAACATGGCACAGAGAAAGAGGAAGAAACACATAACGGCAGGGAATGAGAAGCAGATGAATCCTGCAGATTCTGCTGGTACTGATGGTGCAATAGAAGGTCAAAGTCCAGCGGAAAATTCTACAAACACGGCATCCCATGCTACACGAGTTGCAAAAAAAGCCAAACAGAAACAAATAGCTGCCACCAAACAAGCAGAGACAGCCCTAGTTCTTGCAACACCTACCACGGTACTACCAGCTGCACGACTTACTCGTGCGTCAACTGAGCTAGCAGCACATTCCCAAGCTCCCTTGCCACCTGACACTACTTCCCAAGCACTCTTGACACAAGACGAGTTGGCAATATCAGATGAACCTTGTGAGCTTCAACAGCAAGAAGGTAGTTGCTGGAGTCAAGTTACAGTTACATGCTTCTTTATATGTAGTCTCATAGTTTGATGTACACTAACACTTCCTATGTTCGTTGTTGGACTAGCACCTAGGCGCATGAGGAAACAAACATCAGGGATAATGCTCGATAGGTTAACTAAATCTAGAGGAGGAAGAATGGAGATCCGTTTTGAGGCAGGTTTAAAAAGGCCACGTGATACTACAGAGTCAGCCAAGTTAGTATCAGAGGCAGCGGTTGCCGTTAGGTGTCATGTACGTATCCTCCCAACATGGATTCAGTACAGGAATGACAAAGACGAAACCCAGTTCAACACCTTCCTCGGCCATTTATCTGTAAGTATGGTTATGTATGGAAACTAGTAATATCGTCTTGCTCTGTCCCATACTTTCTAGGTTGCTGATAATGAGACTCCCATAATTTTCAACAGATGAGGTTCAAGTTGGATAGCCAAGATGATGCAACCAGACAAGCTTGCACCCATGTTTTCAAGTCTGCTCTACGACAGTATCGGTATAACTTGAGGAAAACTCACTTTGAAGGCAAGGCTAACAGTGAACTTTCCCAAACATCTCCAGTGGAAAATATATCGGATGGAGACTGGAAGGCCTTGTTAAACACTGGTCTGATCCGAAGTATCAGGTACATTATATATATATGTGATTAGATCACATGTTGAAGTCCTATTTACGCATGTGCCACACAAATCTATCTTCTTGTAGGTGAACTGTTCAAAGAACAAGGCCAATAGTATGAAAGTGAAATTCCAACAGACGACAGGATCTCGTAGCTATATTGCACACTGCGAGGCTCTTGTAATTAGCTGCTGTTTCACTCTTTTCGCTGTACCATATTATCAGATCTATATTGACTTGTTCAAAATGCAGAGGAAAGCCCGCAAGGACCAAAAAGTACCTGAACCAAATGGTGTGGAAATCTTCAAGGACTGTCACACCAGCAAGAAGACGGGCATGACTACACCAGTCAAAGCCACTGTTGTATGTCCTTAATCCTCATGCCTTTTAACTACTACTTACTCTGACTTGTGTCTTGAACTGCATGGTTTGCAGCCAATGTCTATTACTCTTTTCAATTTTATACACAATTGTCTTAGCGTATCGTTGCACCTGACAAGGTTTAAAAGAGAGGAGTGATGTTCCTTTGATCTTGACCCGTAATCTAGTTCCGTGCTGGACTTGCCCACACAACGTTACAATTGCTTGTTTCTCTGTTCTCGGTTGTTTTGTGATATGAATGATGTCATACTATGCTTACCGTATTATAAACTTCGTCTCTTTATCCTGAGCCCTCAATACAATGTGAAGAAATAGATAATACATTAGCGATGGTACATGGTCATATGTTTGGAACCTGGTTTTATTATGTACTTTGCAATAAAATACAACTAATATTTTACATGGGTTCACTAGAATAAGTTCTGTATATAGACCAAAGCTATTTTGTTTGGTTTTGCTGCCTCCTTAATATCTTCTGTTCTGGTACTACTAATGTAAAACCTCAACTTTTCAGCGAGCTATGGAAAAAATGGTGGAACCGCCACCTTCTGAAGGTGGCGAGGCAACTATAACCGTAATGTCAGCTCTTGCTGCAGTGGGTCAGTACCTGTCCACTAATAGTGCCAAAAGCACGTTCCTGCGTAATACTGGGTTGGTTGTTAAGGCAATATCATCCAAACTGCCTCATGATCAAGATATGCAAGCTCAAAGCAATGTTGTATCTGTGCTCCAGACACAAGTCCATTCCCTAACAGAGAACCTTTGTGAAACAAGGAGAAACAATGCTCAATGTCGTCAAGATATGCATGGTTTTGAAACCAGACTATCAGACATTTGCTATGTTGTTCAGGAGCCTAGGGGAAATGAAGGCGAGGGTTATGGTGCTCCATCGGACAATACAGCATGAAAACATAACAGTCAGGTCAAATAAACTGAGCTTCTGAACTTCTGGTGGTGCATTTATCTGCTAGACTGTTAAGTTTTATGCCAACCTTCCTTTTGTTATATAGTTGTAATTTGTTTTGGTGCGATACAAAATTTATTCTTAACGTGCAGCCACCCTTGTATAGTGTAGGGTGTTCCCTATATTTTCACTGGTGGCGATCTTCGATGCGGAGTGGATGTAATCTGTGCAATTGCCTTAATAGCCTAGCGTTAGTTTCGGCCTTATTTATTTCCTAGTCTTCTTTTTCCCTGGTTTCCTAGTGGCCGCAACTACCATGGGCCATATACGGGCCGTAGGATCCATGGGTCTCCTACGGGCCGTCGATAAATGGGCCTGTAATCAGTGGGCCTCGGGCCGACGGATAAATGGGTCTACATGGGCGTAATCGGGCGTAATTGGTATCGGCCCAGCACGGTAACAGGCCGTAGGACAGCAAAGGCTTAATTCTGTCACAGGCATAACGGGTCGTTAATGGGCCAGAATATAGGACGGGCTGGAAACGGCGCAATGGGTTAACAGGCCAGTAACGGGCCGACTCTTGCCATGGGCCGAATTTGGCCCATTAGGGTAACAGGCCAGTAACGGACCGACTCTTGCCATGGGCCGAATTTGGCCCATTAGGGGAACAGGCCAGTAACGGGCCGACTCTTGCCATGGGCCGAATTTGGCCCATTAGGGGAACAGGCCAGTAACGGGCCGGAAGTAATCGAGGGCCGAAAAGGAGCCCAAGAACGTATGGGCCGTCAATAGGCCGAAAGCTAACACGGGCTGGAAACGGCCCATGTAAATCACGGGCCGTTAACGGGTATAAAGAAAATTACTGTTCATTATGGGCTAGAGTCACCGTGGGCCTGTAAAGGGCCGAAAGATACGAAGGCCTCCTATGGGCCGAAAGACGTCGTGGGCCATACATGGGCCGAAAGTGAAATGGGCTGGTGTTATATTTGACGGCCCACATGACGTTGTTGGGCCGATTTCCTTTAGGGCCTAAAGGGCCGTGAGTTAACGGGCCGTAAAATGGGCTATTTGCGAAGAGACCGTTAACAGGCTTTTCATGGGCTAGCCCGTTAACTTTTGACCAAGTCAAACGGGTCGGCTTTGTAAGCTAAATGGGCCAGTGGTGGGCCATGGCACGTGTCGACATATCATAGGCGC
Organism: Triticum aestivum; assembly: GCF_018294505.1. Classification (NCBI taxonomy): domain Eukaryota; kingdom Viridiplantae; phylum Streptophyta; class Magnoliopsida; order Poales; family Poaceae; genus Triticum; species Triticum aestivum. Next base: position 383,836,137 of record NC_057811.1, on the reverse strand, counting down.
CTATCTGACCCACTGACGAGCTGACACGTGTTTTGTCCGGCCAAGAAGAATTTTACACGTGGAAATTTCCCATTGGTCGGGGCTGTTAACGAGTTATCGGATCCAAAACCCGACCCGATACCTTAACGGCGTTCCGTTACGGTGGATGCCACGTGTCGGTCACCCTTGACGAAAGCACTTCTGTCACGCGCGATTTATCGTCATGGAAGTGGGCACTTCCGTGATGATAATTTTGGTAATGTCATGGAACACTTCTACGACAGCACAGGTATGACTATCTTGATTCTGTCATAAAATCATCATGGATGTACATGCATGACAAAAAATGTGACCTACTGTGACAAACACGTATCATCACGGAAGTGCATTTTTTGTAGTGAGGGGCTGGCACGACGAGCTCCAGTCCGTGCTATGGTCCATCTGCACCACCGCCACCAAGCCAACAGGCGAGACTCTATTATTCCTTGTCTACGGAGCTGCAGCAGTCCTTCCTCACGAGGTCAAGCATCACTCCGCACGGGTCCTGGCGTTCGACGAAACGCAGCAGGACGCCACGCGGGGGATGGATCTCGTGCTGGGGGAGGAACGCCGCCGCGAAGCTGCATTGAGGGCGGCAAGGTACCAACAAGCGCTGCGGCGATACCACTGCCGCAACATCCGCTCTAGGACGCTCGAGGTGGGAGACCTCATCCTGAGGCGGGTCCTCTCCAGGGAAGGGCTGCACAAGCTTTCGCCCATGTGGGAGGGCCCGTTCAGGGTCGTCCACGTCTCCAGGCCTGGTGTAGCGCGCCTGGAGACGCAGGACGGGACGCCCATCCAGAACGCCTGGAACATCCAGCACCTCCGGAAGTTCGACCCATGAAGCAAGGCCCAGAGCCTGTGAGGCAAGGCCCAGAGCGTGTGAAGAAAGGCCCAAAGCCTGTAAAGAAGGCCCGGTGCCTGTGAAGAATCGCCGCCCGTGACACTCTCATGTAATAATGAGTGGGGCTGTACACGCCCCGGAGTCTCAGGAGCACCGGCCTCAGGCCCTAGGGCTCCCGCCCATGCCTAGTGGGAGCACTTAGCTCCGCGCTGGTGAGAAGACTTGAAGAGTAGACTAGGTGCCGGACGCGGCTTTTCATTTGCTTTCCGTGGTTGGCTCGCTTTTTCTTAAATCAAAATTTGCCTTTGGTGTTCCTTGCTGATTCGGTTCCCTCGCCTCTTACTGCATTTTCCGGCTCTGGTTCGCTCGTGTTCTTTCTCTCGCATACCTCGCGAGGGGTCTAGGCAGGTGCCCTCGCGAGCATTTCTCTCCTCTCTGCCTTCTCGCGAGCCACCCTCGTGCGAACCCAAAAACTGGCGCATCCCTCCTAGTCCGTGCCCCTCGGGTACCGCGATGCAAAGCGCTAGGTCAAGGCACAGGTGAACGGCAAATCTCTTAGCGCACCTCCTAACGAATTTTCGCAGTTCCTGAGCAAATAGGTAAAGATTGGCATGAGGAAATAAAACGCCTCGCAAGGAGGAGGGCGCCCCGAACGCACCAGGTTAAGTTATCTTTGCGCAAAATGGCCACACAGCGCTGAAGCAACAAGCATAGCATAATGGTTGATAGGTTATGGTTCGATACATGCCCCACTGGGCCCATGCCGGTTTCATTTCGATGCAGGAAGGGAAAGGGAAACATAACAAAAGCGGCGCTCGCCCCTGCAGCAGCCGACGGGGGCAGGGTCACGGCGACGTCTCGGGTCTAGTCGGACCCCTCTTCGCGCTTCACCGACGCGCGGCGACGAGGTGACCCGCTACCATCTTCGAGGCGGACGTGGTGGCACGGCAGCTGATCAAGGCCGCCGCTGCTGGAACTGTCGCCAAGGGAGGAGTCACCATAGCCAGGCGAGGTGCGGTCGGCGGGTTCGTCCTCCTCCTCGTCCCGACCATCGCCAAGGCCGAGCACCTCCTCGCCGCCGTTCACCTCAGGGAACCATCCAGCGCGACGACTGTCTTCCCCGAACACCCACACAAAGAGGGTCGCGTCGCCGTCGAACTTGAAGTGTAGGGTGCACCGGCTGCCCAGGCCGCGCGCGAGGGCAAACGTCTGCCAACCGCGGGCCAGAGCTATGTTGCCCGCAACGGAAACCTCGACCGCGACCCAGGAAGCCCGGCTGCAGCAACCGTCCGCCTGCAACCAAAGCCCGCCGGGACCGGAGGCCGGAAGCTCGTCGGCGAAGAAGCGAGGGAGCTGGAGCCAGTTGCCGGCCGGATTCTCCGACCAGACAACAAACTCCGGCAACACCTCTGACGCATGGAACCATGGGCGGGGAGGTCGCGCAACCACGGCGCACCTCCTTTCATCGACAGGACTGCCGCGACCAGAGCGACTCCTGCCATGCAACGCGGCGCCGCCCCGGGAGCCGGGGGCCCCGGCGGGGATCGTGGCATGCTTGCGGGAACGCCCACGTCCTCGCTTGGGCGCCGGGGAGCCGGGCCCCTCCCGAGGGGCCTTGCCCTTCTCCGCAGCAGAGAACCTCTTCGACGGCGCGATTGCAACTTGCGGTGGAGCGAGGAGGAAGAAGCAAACAAGCGAAGAAGAGATGGGCAACGGGGGCTCCGCCCCCTCCCCATTTATAGCAAAAGAAGGCCAACCGGCGCCTCCCACGATCGTAGGTAATGATGGTTTTCCATGCATGTCGCGGGGACTTGTCAAGTCGTGCAGTTGTCGAGGCAGCGTGGGAAGCGGGGACGCCCACGTCTAATCAACCGCCACGCGTCGACCGAGGCCGCAGGCTTTTGGGGCCCGCGGAGCTCCGTACTTGAGCCTTAGCTTCGCCGCGAAGCCAAGCCCGAGCGCACCTTGGGCCCGGGGGCTACTGTCGGCGTTCTGGGAACGGAGGCCCCCAGACTTTCCTTCCTGCGGCCCACGGCGCGGCTAAGCCAGCGGGTCGTACGACCCATCTTCATCAACAAGGCATCCAAGACCCTCGTGAGGGGCCAAGCCTCGCGAGGCGGACGACGCAAGACCTCCTCAGGAGTGGCCTAGCCAGGCAGGCTCACGAGGAGCGGAGATATCAAGGCGGGGCAAACCTCACGAGGCTCTCATGACGTGAGCTATGACGATCGAGACCAGGCGGGCGCCAAGCGGGCGCCAGCGCGCGCAGCGTCCTTGTTTCCTCTTTGGTGCTAAGGAGGCCAGCGCAGGCGAGGAGTACCGAGGCATCAGACAAAGGTTGCCATATCGGTGCAACGAGACCAAGACCAGAAGGAAGGCATGACGGAGGTCACCGTGGAGCCCAAGACGGCGTCACCACCAGAGCCTTTCGCAGGCGAAGACCACTTTTGTCAGGATAGCTTGTACTAGCTGTCCCCCTTCAAATTTGCCTGCCGTTGTTGGCTCCCTTCCTGCTCAGTATTTGGGGAGAGGACCAGGGCCCATATAAGTAGAGCTAGCCACCACAGTAGAGGCATCGAGTCCTCACTCACACAAGTTCGGCAAGCACAAGAACACCTCAACCTCAGGAGGCTGTTCTTCCCCTTGTACTGTTCATCATCAGCACAAGAGGCAATCCACCACCACACACACACTGGAGTAGGGTATTACACCACAACGGTGGCCCGAACCAGTATAAATCTTGTGTCTTTTGTGTGTTGCGAGTTCGTCGAGTTCGTCCGTGAAATCTTAGCGAGCTAGGGCGTGGATCGGTAGGAGGGAAAGACTTCGTGCGCACCCTAGAGTTCGAACCTTAAGGGTTTGCCGGAACCCCACATCCGATAGAAGGCATTACCCGAAGGTGGCGCCTTTGTCACTCAAGGTTCTGTAATCAAGCATGACGGCCCCGCACTACCTGGTTTACAGCCGAAGACGATTCTGGAGGCGAGTGAGCGGATTCCTTCAAAGGAATGCCGTACTGCGGCGGCGGTCTCCGGAGACCCAGAAGCGCCAGCAATGCTGATGGACATGCTGGGACAAGCGTCCGTTTCGGAGGAACACCGTGCCTTGATGGTTACGGTGGTCGAGAAGGTTCTATCCGCGAAGAGCGGGTTGAACGAGGCCTTCACGAGCCTCCTAAAGGGTTTTGAGGTTTGTGATGTAATTTTGCCAATGGAGTTTTATTAATAGAATGCACCTGTTGTATATGCAGTAGCCCCTGAGACTCGGATTGCCTTACAAAGGAAGCGATCGGAGGATCAAAAAGATATGCTCAGTTACTAACCTTGATTAAACTTGGAATACAGGCTGCCTCCCCTCCTACAGCTACCCGAAATACGGAAGTGGCCGAACAGCAGCGAAAGCTGGATATTGCAGAGGATGATATTGCATTGATCAACAGGCGTCTTGACGACTCGCAAGGTATATAGTTCGAGCATTCCTTACACCAATGTTCTTGTAATGTAGGCCTGACACCGAAAAGAGTTTTATATGAAATGTGCATCGGCTGATCTAAGAGCCGAACAGGCAGCTCGGCGCTGAAGTGAGGAGAAAATATCCGCACTGGCGCTTGAATTGAAGAATACTGCCAGCCTCTGTGAATTCCTTGAGAAGGAGAATGAAGCCAAAATGGCTGAGCTTGATAAGGCCATACGAGAGGCGAGTGAAGCTCGGTCTAAGTCTAGGGCAGCTCGTGAAGAGATTCGGCAGGCTAAGGAGATAGCGGCCGGTGAGCCCTTTTTGCATCAGACTAAGTTTGGCGATCTGGACTATGCCCAGCTAAACCAGGTCTGGAGTTCTCCGGCCGAATTTTTAGACTTGTCGAAGAGTTCTTCCGATGCGGCGCAATTTTACTAAGCGCAAGAGGGCTATGCAACGGAGAAGCTTTTCTGGTCACAATTTGGCGCATCAACGCGCCCTCTGCTGCTAAATGAACAGATGTCCCAATTGGCCGAGCTTCATAGGATATCCGGCGACGCCATGAAGAATGTCATAATCCGGTTGTGGCCGAGTGAGCCTGTTCCCAAGAGCTATTTTGGCCTGGTGCAGCGTCTTGTTGATGCGGTCCCGCGCATCGATGCTGCGAAGCGGTCGGCATGCATTGAGGGTGCACGGATGGCCTTTGCCCTTGTCAAGACATTTTGGGGGAAGATGAAGGCCATCGATGTTGCAGCGAAGAGTCCGCACAAGGGCAAGGACCGTAATAAGCCGGAGCATTATTTTGAAGACGTCCTGGAAGCCGCCAGCCTGATAGAGGGTCAATGCTCGAAGAACATAATGTTCGAGTGAGGTGTATTAGAATTGTAAAAGACAATTTTATAATTGATCTTTTTTATGCTTTTGCTCCAAAGCTTGAATTCCTCCTGTGCGGCCGTTTGTAATATAATCTGAAAGTTTTCCAGTCGTCGGCTTCAGCCCCCTCATAGGAAGTACGGGGGTGTTCGGAAAAACATTTAATCACTCTTTATCCAACGTCTTGGTCCGTAAAGGAGGTGATAATGCAGCGAACCAGGCAATCGGACTATAAGGCGTTAACACTTTCACTTAGCCATAGGAGTTTTATGGTGGGGCTACGACATAGCCCCTGGTATGTATGCGGCGCATAGTGCCTTACATATGTTGATCTAAAAAAGATCCCTCGTGTGACACGGAGAATCACTAAAGATTCGAATAGGTCGTCAAGTGGTTGACCAGCTCTCGCCGCATCATGACAGTCAGTTTTCGGCTTTCTGTACTGAGGTGCTCATCCGGTCTAGGCCAGGGCACAATCGCAGTAGTTCTCCCTTTACTACCCTAGCCGATAGAACGGAACGTATGGTAGCAAGCATAGGAGCCGGGCAACCCAACTATTGACCAAATACAATAATTCGGAGCTGATGCATGTAAGGCCAAACTTGCGACACCGAAGTACGCTATAGAGCTGTTCGGACTTTTACTAGAGACTCGTTTGTTCCCATACCAGGCCCCTGGCAAGTTATGCCAAGGTGCGTCTTGTAAGGCAGCCGTTACGGCCGGACTCATTGTAGAAAGAGCATGAAAGATTAGTTCGGATAAAGTTTGCTGGGAGCGGAGCAATATGCCAATGATAAATATATATAAAGAGTAAAAACCACAACCCAGCTATTTGACATGCTCGCGGTTGGGAACAGAGGAGAAAGGCATGATCCAGGCTCGAAAGAAAGAGTGCGGTCTACAAAAGCTTATTTTGGACCTCCTGTTGCACGTTTGCGCCGCCCGTCCTTGGTGAGGGGAATCCTTAACGGGAGTGGCCCCTTAGGTGAGTGTGCGGATCCGAACTTCGATAGAGTCCGATGTAGATGTCGTCCTGATGGTCACCTGTTTTTAAGAAATGATACAGAAAAATAAGAAAAACGGATAAAAACTTTACGGGGATTCTTGCAGGGTTGTCCATATTGTGCTTCTGCCGATGCCCATGGTATCTTGAGTGCGTAGTGATGTACGCGTGGCGTAAACTTTGCCAGTACAGTAGGTGGGTGGCGGAAGCCGAAGTGCTATTTCCGTTCTGGAAGTGGTCGAACTTCAGAGGGAAAGTGTTTCTGGCCCCTGGTGTTCGGCTGGCGAGCCGATCCGTCATCTCTATCGCCTGGTGGCCTCCTCCCCTTGTGATCGGCGTTGAGCTTGCCTGCCTGCTTGAGGACCCAACAGTTTTTGTTGGTATGATTAGCTGGCCTATCAGGGTGACCGTGAATCTGAAAGGTCGGTCAAATATCCTATCAAGGGTGGATGGTCCATCCTGGTTTGCTATAACGCCCACGATGCGGCTATATCTCCCACGTGTCGAGGCACGACTTAGAGGCATAACCGCATAGTGGTTTTTCGCAAGAAGGGTCATCTTCACACAATCCCATGTAATGAACAAGAATGGGATAAAGAGTTGGCTTACAATCGCCACTTCACACAATACATAAATATCATCATACATCATCCAAAATACAAGCATATAGACCAACTACGGTCAAAATCCAGATGAAAATAAGACAACCCCAAATGCTAGATCCCCGATCGTCCCAACTGGGCTCCACTACTGATCATCAGGAAAAGACACATAGTAACGACCACGTTCCTCGTCGAACTCCCACTTGAGATCGACGCCATCATCTGCACTGGCATCGTCGGCACCTGTAACTGTTTTGGTAGAATCTGTGAGTCACGGGGACTCAGCAATCTCACACCCGCGAGATCAAGACTATTTAAGCTTGTAGGAAAGGATGGCGCAAAAAGGTGGAGCTGCAGCGGAAAAAGCATATATGGTGGCTAACTTGCGCAAATGAGAGCGAGAAGAGAAGCAACGGAACGGACGTCATCTAGCCATGACCAAGAAGTGATCCTGAACACCTACTTACGTCATACATAACTCAGACCGTGTTCACTTCCCGGACTCCGCCGAGAAGAGACCATCACGGCTACACACGCAGTTGATGTATTTTAAATTGGGTCAAGTGACAAGTTATCTACAACCGGACATTAACAAATTCCCATCTGCCTCATAACCGCGAGCACGGCTTTCGAAAGATAATACCCTGCAGGGGTGTCCCAACTTAGCCCATCATAAGCTCTCACGGTCAACGAAGGATAAACCTTCTCCCGGAAAGACCCGATCAGTCTCGGAATCCCGGTTTACAAGACATCTCGACAATGGTAAAACAAGACCAGCAAAGCCCCCGAATGTGCCGACAAATCCCGATAGGAGCTGCACATATCTCGTTCTCAGGGCACAACAGATGAGCCAGACGTCGGGTTGGCATAGACCCTGGTTGCCCAGGGGCGCCGGACATCGCTCGGTTTGGGCCAGCACTCGAAGGAGCACTGGTCCGGGGGTTTAAAATAAAGATGACCCTCGGGCTCGCGAAAACCCGGGGGAAAAAGGCTTAGGTAGCAAATGGTACAACCAAGGTTGGGCCATGCTGGAGGAGTTTTATTCGAGGCGAACTGTCAAGGGGGTCCCATAAATCACCCGACCGTGTAAGGAACGCAAACTTAAGGAACATAATCCCGGTATAACAGTAACTAGGGCGGCAAGAGTGGAACAAAATACCAGGCATAAGGCCGAGCCTTCCACCCTTTACCAAAATATATAGATGCATTAATTAAATAAGAGATATTGTGATATCCCAACATATCCATGTTCCGACGTGGAACCAACTTCAACTTCACCTGCAACTAGCAACGCTATAAGAAGGGCTGAGCAAAAGCGGTAACTTAGCCACACAACGGTTTGCTAGGAAAGGATGGTTAGGGCTGACATGGCTAAAATGGGAGACATGATATAGCAAGTGATAGGTAGCGGAGCATGGCAATAGAGCGAACAACTAGCAAAGCAAAGATAGAAGTGATTTTGAGGGGTGGTCATCTTGCCTGCAAGGTTCTCAGAGTTGTCGAAAGCTTGATCCTCGTAAGCGTACTCGACAGGTTCCTCGTTCACGAACTCGTCTCCCGGCTCTACCCAAGACAGGAACACAAACAAACGGAACCACGATCAACAACGAGGAATGCGCAAGCAACATGATGCAAAACATGTATGATATGCAAGATATGGTATGCGATGCATATGCGTGCCCCGGAAGGGAAATGATGAACATGGCAGTAACTTGGCAAACCAAGCATGCCACTGGAAAGATGAGATGATTTCGGTCGAAATCGATATAAAGATCACCGGAATCGGATGCACGGTTTGCAAATGGCAAGCAAAACAAGAATGACACTAATCTGCGATAAACAGCAAGATAGCACTTAAAATGCAACAAGTAACAATACTACAGCACGCCAACATAGCAACAAAGCACATGGCAGTAATCTACAGGAGATGCTTGACAAAAGATGAACACTGAGCTACGGCTAGTTCACAACATATCAAGCTCAAACAAGCATGGCAAAAGTGCAAAAAATAACAGGTTCACAGACTTGGTGAAAAACTGGACATGGCAGAAAACAGCATCAGGTAGCAATGTTCAGAGCACGAAATCAACATGCTACAGGAACTTAACATAGCAAAACGAGGAATTGTAGTGTTCTACTAAAAGCACATGAAAAAAGTCCCTTACTGACCATAAGCCAAAAAGGACCAGAAGTTATGATGGCAACCATGTAAACATAGCAAGTTTCGTTATCAGGTTTCAGACTTTGCAGAAAACAGAGCATGGGAGAAATAATAATATGTAGGCCTCTTTGTGAGCTTGATGCACTCACTACAGAGCAATGCACTAAAAACCAAGCATACCTACAGCAAGATGGCATGTTTATGAAGCTAACCATGGCAGGACCAATAGCATAACATGTATGGATCAACTACAATAAGCTTGGCAAAATTGCATATCATGTTAAGAATCTGCCAGAAATATTTTATAGCAAAAGTAGAGCAAGATTGAGTCATGCTATGACACTCCATAATTGCAAACAATTGCAGGAATGGATCAATTACAACTATAGCTACACAACATCCTTACTGAACATCCCCAAAATATGCATGGATCTCTCTGTAGCATCAAGTTTACATGGCAACAAAATTACAGCAGACAAGGAATTCGAGAAATCACTGTCCCTGAAATCAGAAATATTACGGGGCCTACTTTGCATGCTTGTCCTAGTCACCACAGAGATTACAAAAATACATGGACTACACCACTGGAAAGATGGCATGGCATACTTCAAAACACATGTAGAGCTCATGCCCAAAAGATGCACAGATTAAATGATACAAAAATGACAAATCTCCAAGTTCTGTCAAGAACCAGAGAATAACAGCAACTAGCCCTTTCCAACAGAGATTTGGGCATCAAGATGACCTCTAATGAACATGGTGCAATTGAACAAAATGAAGAGCATCACGAGGCGAACAACTTGACATATTACACGCGCGAATCGGAGCTACATGCACGGAGTTATGGAGCTACGAACATGTGCACATGCTGAAGATATCTGAGGACTTAGAGAAAAAGAGTGGGCGAGAGAAGTCAACGCTCACGATGGATCTGGATCGGGGCCGAGGTCCTCGAGCTCGAGCCGCCGACGGCGGCGGCGATGGGGACCGACGTCGGCGAGGCAGGGGATGGCGGGGCCTGGCGCCGGCGGGAGAGGGGAGGCGCGGCGCCTCGGCGGCGGGGCACGGCGCGGCGCCCG
>NC_057811.1:383802912-383825454 GCF_018294505.1 Triticum aestivum | reverse complement strand
GTTGGAGGCACGCCACGTGGCGGCGGCGGGGCGGTTGGACGTGTCCGTCGGCAGACGATTTCGTCCGGCGGCGCGCGGGGCGGTTCCGTTTTTCGGGATGCCCACATATAAATAGGTAGAGGGAGCTAGGAGGCTCCAAATGAGGTGCGGTTTTCGCCCACACGATCGTGATCGAACGACCTAGAGCATGGAAGAGAGTTTGGTGAGTTATGGGCTGGTTTTAGAGGGGGTTTTTGCTGGACACTCAAATGGACTTTGCGGATGCCCGGTTAACCGTTGGAGTACCAAACGACCTCCGAATGGAACGAAACTTGACCGGTAGTCTCCGGGTGGTATATTAGGGCCACATGACAAGCCTCGGTCCATTCGGAGAAAGTTTGACACCCGCACACGAAATAAAAACGAAAGGGGTGCACCGGAGGAGATAGGAGCGCCGGATTGCAAAACGGACAACGGGGAAAATGCTCGGATGCAAGAGACGAACTCGTATGCGAATGCAAAGCACATGATGACATGATATGAAAATGCATGACATGACAAAATACAAAACGAAAGACAAAACCCGACAACGGAGGGAAAATCATAACACATAGCCGGAAATGGCAAGAGTCGGAGTTACAAATATGGCAAGTTACATGCGGGGTGTTACAACACTCCACCACTACGAGAGGATCTCGTCCCGAGATCTAGGACTGAAAGAACTCCGGATATTCGGAACGGAGATGGTCCTCGCGTTCCCAGGTGGCTTCCCGGTCGGAATGGTGCGACCACTTCACTTTCAGGAATTTGATGGACTTGTTGCGAGTCTTGCGCTCAGTTTCTTCAAGAATAGCCACGGGGTGCTCATGATAAGACAAATCTCCTTGGAGGTCAATCTCTTCGAAGTTGATAGTGCGCTCAGGTGTCTTGAAGCACTTGCGGAGCTGTGACACGTGGAACACATCGTGCACGTTCGCGAAGATGGAAGGAAGCTCAAGTTGATAGGCGAGGTCGCCTCTTTTGCCAATGATCTTGAAAGGACCCACGTATCTAGGGGCAAGCTTCCTTTGATACCGAAGCGACGAGTGCCTTTCATTGGAGAGACGCGGAGGTAGACATGGTCTCCGATCTCGAAAGCCAAATCACGATGCTTACTGTCATAGTAGCTCTTCTGACGTGATTGCGCGGCTTTGAGATTATCACGGATGACTTTACACATTTTTTCAGCTTCAGTGATTAAGTCATTGCCAAGAAGTTGGCGTTCACCAGTCTCTGACCAATTGAGAGGAGTACGGCACTTTTTGCCATAGAGAATCTCGAATGGGGCCTTGCCCGAACTTGCTTGGAAGCTGTTGTTGTAGGAGAATTCAGCATATGGAAGACAATCTTCCCATTTCATGCCAAAGGAAATGACACAAGCCCTGAGCATATCTTCAAGAATTTGATTGACTCGCTCGAATTGGCCACTAGTTTGAGGATGGAAAGCTGTGCTGAAGCGAATGTTTGTGCCCATGGCCTTCTGGAAGGAGTCCCAGAACTTAGAGGTGAAGATGCTTCCACGATCTGAAGAAATCAATTGTGGAATGTCGTGCAAGGAGACAATTCTGGAGGTGTAAAGCTCTGCCAGCTGAGCTGCTGTGATGGATTCTTTGATTGGAAGGAAATGAGCCACTTTAGAAAGCTTGTCGATGACAACGAAGATAGCATCATTTCCGCGCTTGGACTTGGGAAATCCAGTCACGAAGTCCATTTCGATATGATCAAACTTCCATTCTGGGATAGCAAGAGGTTGGAGGAGACCAGCTGGTCGTTGGTGTTCTGCTTTCACTCTTCGACAGACATCACATTCATTCACGAATTGAGCAATTTCTCGCTTCCTTCGAGTCCACCAATACGACTGCTTAAGGTCATGATACATCTTCGTACTTCCAGGATGAATGGACAGAAGAGAATTGTGCGCCTCGTTCATTATGACTTTCCTTAGATCACCTTTAGGAACCACAATCCGGTCCTCGAAGAATAAAGTGTCTCTGTCATCAATGCGATAGCACTTGTATTTGGAAAGACCCTTGTCGATACCACGTTTCACCTTCTTCACCATGGCATCAAGGAGTTGTGCCTCACGAATTTGATCTTCCAAAGTAGGAGATACTATGAGGTTGGCAAGAAAGCCTTGAGGAACAACTTGGAGATTCAGCTTGCGGAAAGCTTCACAAAGATCCGGTTGGAATGGCTTGAGGATTAAGCTGTTGCAATAAGCCTTCCTACTTAAAGCATCTGCAATGACATTGGCCTTGCCTGGAGTATATTCGATACTCGGATTGTACTCTTGAATCATTTCGACCCATCGAGTCTGCCTGAGGTTGAGGTTGGGCTGAGTGAAGATATACTTGAGGCTCTTGTGATCGGTGAAAATGTCCACTTGTCTTCCCAACAAGAGATGTCTCCACGTAATTAATGCATGGACAACTGCCGCCAACTCAAGATCGTGAGTGGGGTAGTTCTTCTCGTTGGGCTTCAACTGACGAGAGGTATAGGCCACAAATTTCTTCTCTTGCATTAACACAGCACCGAGACCTTGGAGAGAAGCATCACAGAAAACTTCATACGGCTTGGATTCATCAGGAGGAGTCAAGACAGGAGCTGTGACTAGTTTCTCTTTGAGAGTGTTGAAAGCAACATCACACTCAGGAGACCAGACATACTTCACATGCTTCTGTAGGAGGTTGGAAAGAGGCTTTGCAATCTTGGAGAAATTCTCAACGAATCTTCGGCAATAGCTTGCAAGCCCAAGAAAACTGCGGAGCTGCTTGACATTTTGAGGAGGTTCCCAATCCACAACTGCGGACACCTTCTCGGGGTTAACAGCGATGCCCTTGGCAGAGATGATGTGACCAAGGAAAAGAACTTCATCGAGCAAAAACTCACATTTGGAGAACTTCGCATAGAATTGATACTCTCTGAGCTTGTCGAGCACCAATCGCAAATGTTTGGCATGATCCTGCTTATTCTTGGAGAAGACCAAGATATCATCGAGATACACCAGGACGAATTCATTGGTATAGGGGTTGAAGATGAAATTCATCATCCGAGAGAACACTCTAGGAGCATTGACAAGGCCGAAAGACACGACAGTATATTCATAAGAACCAAAGCTTGTTCTGAATGCTGTCTTGGGAATATCTTCTTCACGAATGCGAATCTGATGATAACCCATACGGAGGTCAAGCTTCGAGAATACTTTAACCCCTTTGAGTTGCTCAAAAAGCTCATTGATGTTGGGAAGTGGATACTTGTTCTTAATTGTCTTCTTGTTCAATGGACGGTAGTCGACACAAAGTCGGTCCGTGCCATCCTTCTTCTTGACAAAAAGAACACCACAACCCCATGGAGAAGAACTCGGTCTGATCAAACCCAGACGCTCTTGTTCATCGAGCTATTTCTTCAATTCCTTCAGCTCGTTGGGTCCAAGCTTGTATGGACGCTTGCAAACGGGTTCAGTGCCTGGCTCCAGTTCGATAACGAACTCAACTGGCCGATGAGGAGGCATACCCAGAAGCTCTTCTGGAAAGACATCTTGATACTCGCAAACGACTGGAATTTGAGAGATGGCATTCAACTCGCCCTTCTCATTGAGAGGGAAAAACCGAATGGTTTCATCACGAGCGGCATAGATAATCACATCCTCAGACGAGTGTGTCAATTGAATTTCCCTGGCAGCACAATCAAGTTGAGCCTTGTGCTTAGAAAGCCAGTCCATCCCGAGAATAAGATCAATATCCGAGTCACCAAGAACAATTGGAGAAGACTGAAATTTATAGTCGCCCATCTTGATGGTAACATTCGGAACCATGGAACTTGAATTCATGAATTACCCGGAGAGACAACTGATAACGGTCTAGGCAAATCTTGATAAACCAACTCATGCTTAAATGCAAATGGTTTTGATATGAAAGAAAGTGATGCACCAGTATCAAAAAGAACTTTTGCGGGAATATCATTAACAGGAAGATTACCCATTATCACATCAGTAGATTCCTCCGCTTGAGCTGCATTCATCATGTTCACCTTTGCAGACTTTGGATTATGCTCGACCACTGCATTGCTGGAAGATCTGACAGGAGGAGGAGGAAGACGCCTTTTGTTGAGGATATAGACCTTAGAGTCACCCGCCAGGAGGGGCCGGGTTACTCGTATGGTCGTTGCTAGAAGCCCGGAGCCAAGCTTGAAGATGATGGGCCAGAGATGGGCTAAGACCCGGATACGGCTTAAGGCCCATAGTTACAATCATTATTATGGTAGAACTTGTAGTGTAAGGCAAGTATGATTGAGAGTCCGAGACGGACACTCTTATGAGCCGGCCGGGATTCTAAGGGCTGCTGGGCGTCAGCCTCCCTATATAAAGGGACGACCCGGCAGCGGTTTAGGGACAAGAACAATCTCATCGAGAGCCGGGCATAGCAGTTTAGCTCCCTGGTGATCGTAACCCTAATCAATACCACCTCAAACTGGACGTAGGCTTTTACCTTCACCGTAAGGGGCCGAACCAGTATAAACCCTCGTGTTCCTTGTCCCGCATTAACCCCTTCAAGCTTCCTAGTTGCGATGGCTCCACGACTAAGTCCTAGCTTGAGGACATCTGCCGTGACAATTCCATGACAGTTGGCGCCCACCGTGGGGCCAGCGCACGGTGGATTTGAGTTCTTGAAGGGCAGCTTCGAAGGGCTCAAGCGATACGCTGTGGGCCGGATGACCAAGAGTCGTCGCGGCAAGCTCTACATCGACGATGCAAACTGGGGCCCCGACGCCGGCTCAATTGAGTACGAGTACCGGGTCCCCTTCGGCGGAATTCATGTTTTCATTGGCAAGATTGGTGAGCCGGGCCCTGAGCCGGATCTCTATACCGATCTCATCGAAACGGCTCAGCGCGCACGACCCGCCCGGGCCCGGCCTACCTTAAAGCATGCTTTTGTGGGGTGTATCCATGGAGGACCCTCCGATCAATCTGGATCTGGTGATGAGACGGCCGCCGGCTCTGACGGCGAGTCGGCCACCGATGAGTCAAACTCGTTGTACCAACTTCAAGATGGCAGGCTCATGGGCTGTTCCGATGGTGACAGTATTCCGGACCCGTTTGAGCCGCCGAGTCAGGTTGGAGTCTTTATGGCCGGTGTGCAGCCTGTTCAGAACCCCGCTGCTGGAGCGGGAAACCCGGTGCCTTCTCCGGCTCAGGTGCTGATGGATCTCACGGACAAGATGACGGCCCTGTTGACCGCCACAGTTGACCCGGCAGATCAAGCTCAGCACGATGCCGAGGTGGCACAGTTAAAGTTGTATCTAATAAAAGCTAAAGAGGATCTCGCAGCGGAAGGGATCAGGCTGGCTGCGGAGAGGGCGGCTCTCGATGCCCAAACTCAGCTGATCCAGGCGCAGTCTTTCCAACTCACGATGGATCAGAACGCGGCCAATGAGGTCATGAGAAGAAGGCATCAAAAGGCCCAATCTCGACTCCCTCCGGTTTACGATCCACGCAACCTCTTCAACACGCCGGGTGCAGGGTCTAGTAACCCGCCAGGGGTCATAGCGCCCCGGTCTAGACCCCTTATTCAGCCACGAGTGATGGGGCCACCCCAGGTGCCCCCTGCCCCGCCTCAGTACGTGCCAATACCCCGGGGTCATTATAATAACCCGCTGGAGAACATGGTCGCTACGGCAGCACGGCTGGCGGCTCTCCCAGTTGACGGCGACTCTCCGACGGCTATTGAAACCCGCCGGGTCAGGGAACTCCTTCAGACGGCACTGGCACAGCAGGAGGCATACTCCTACAGCCAGGATAGGATCCACTCGACCCCTCGTCCGGGTCAGAGCCCGAGTTACAGCAGGCACATGGTCTCAGCAACCGGCTCAAGTAACGTCCGACGCCATGACCCGCCCCCTGGCCATGGCCCGGCTCATAATGGAGCCTTTTACGCAGCAGACCAGGACAAAGCGCGGCAAGAGGCGGAGCAAGTGCCTCAACTGATGGCTTACCAGACCCCCCCCGGCTTATCCGACTCCGACGACTTCCGTTGATGTGGGTATCCCTACCAGGACCGGGGGCGTCCCTTGTTTAGTGTCAGCTATCCGTAATGAACGTTTACCTAAGGACTTCAAGGGCCCTAGGAAGGTGCCTAACTACACAGCTGACTTACAACCCGCAGCCTGGATCGAGAGTTATGAGATGGCTATGGAACTGCTGGAGGTCAGTGAGGTGGCCATGGCCAAGTATTTCACCATGATGTTAGGTGGAACTGCCCGCACTTGGTTGAAAGGGCTACCACCGAATTCCATTGGGTCTTGGGCTGAGCTGAAAGCCCGGTTCATCCAAAACTTCAAAGATACCTGTAGGCAGTCTATGTCAATTGTGGATTTGACTAACTGTAAGCAGCAGGAGGGTGAGTCCACGACACATTGGGTTCGCCGGGTTAAGGAGATCATACATTCATCAGATAAGATGGATGCCGGCTCTGCAATCTTAATGTTGGAACAGAATTGTCGCTTCGTGCCCCTAAAGATGAAACTCGGGCGGCTTAAGCGCGACTGCAGTGATATGGGTACACTAATGGCGGCTCTTGTCAAGTACGCCGATTCCGATGGTACCAAGGATCCCCCTTCAGATGATGAAAGGACAGGGAAGGGAAAGAAGAACGGCAATGGCAAGGGTCCTCAGTTTAACCCGGGGAACCAAGGAGGAGGCAAGCGCAAGGCCGATGGCAGCCTAGAGTTTGTGGCCAACACCAACTCCCAAGGCAATAACCAGCGACGCAAGGGGAGGCCCCCTCCCCAAGGCGGCGGGTCAGGACCTTCACTGGAGCAGCTGTTGAATGAACCCTGTCCGAGGCACGGCTCTAGAGAGAAGCCGGTGACTCATCTATGGAAGGATTGTGCAATCATGAAGGCCTTTAAAAACTACAATGGCCCGGGCGGCGGCTCAGGTGCCGGCGGCTCAGGCACCGGCGGCTTTCATGGCCCGGGGGGCGGCTCAAATTCTGGTCCTCAGAACGGTCAAGGGGGCTTTAATCAACAGTCTGGCCAGGGTCATCAACAGCAGCAGGGGGGTTATCAGACCAATCCAAAGCAACTCAGTGGTGGACAGTATCACGTGTTTACCACTAGTTTGTGCAAACGAGATCAGAAGCTTCACAAGAGGGCTGTGAATGCTGTTGAGCCGGCGGTCCCACGCTACTTACGGTGGTCTGAGCAGCCTATAGTGTGGAGTAGGGAGGATCACCCTCCCCAGGTGGATAACCCGGGCCACTTGGCCTTAGTGGTGGCTCCTCAAGTGGGAGGATATAAGTTCACAAAGGTACTCATGGATGGAGGCAGCAGCATCAACATCCTCTATTATGAGACTTTTCGCCGTATGGGGTTGGTAGATAAGAACCTCAGCCAGTCAAACACTATCTTCCATGGTGTGGTACCTGGTAAGTCGGCTTATCCAGTCAGCAAGATCGAATTGGAAGTGGCTTTTGGTGATGAGAACAACTACAGGGTGGAGAAATTGACCTTTGAGGTGGTCAAGATAAGAAGTCCATACCATGCTATATTTGGACGGTCGGCTTACGCCAAGTTCAGGGCACGGCCGTGTTATGTGTACCTACAGCTCAAGATGCCGGGTCACAATGGGACCATTACGGTCCACGGCAGCCGGAAAGTGGCTCTCGAGTGTGAGGAAGGCGATGCGGCTTATGCGGAATCTGTTTGTGCTACAGAAGAGTTGAAGTTTTATAAAGACAATGTTGACCCAACAGATATGACCTCTCTGAAAAAGCCGACCACGGAGAATGAGCCGGCGATGAAATTTAAGTCGGCTGATGAAACTAAGCTTGTTGATTTTGTTCCAGGAGATTCATCTCAGCAGTTTAGCATCAGTGCCAATCTGGATCCAAAATAGGAAAGCGCGCTCATCGAGTTCATCCGTGAGAATAGGGACATCTTCGCATGGAAACCCTCTGACATGCCAGGTGTACCTAGAGAACTCGCTGAGCATACTCTCAATGTTGATCCTAAATTTAAGCCGGTCAGACAGTTCCTTCGGCGGTTTAATGAAGAGAGGCGGAAAGCTATTGGTGAAGAAGTGGCCCGGCTCTTGGCGGCCGGGTTTATCGTTGAAGTCTTTCACCCAGAGTGGTTGGCTAACCCGGTGCTCGTACTCAAGAAGAACGGCACCTGGCGGATGTGTGTGGACTACACGGACTTGAACAAGGCGTGTCCGGCTGATCCTTTTGCCCTCCCCCGTATTGATCAAATCATTGATGCTACGGCAGGTTGTGCACGTTTAAGTTTCTTGGATGCTTATTCCGGTTATCATCAGATTAAGATGGCAGTTAAGGACCAGGAGAAGACGACGTTCATCACTCCCTTTGGAGCCTTCTATTATGTGTCTATGCCCTTTGGACTCAAGTGTGCACAGCCGACTTACCAGCGTTGTGTACAGAACTGTCTTCATAAGCAGATCAGGCGCAATGTTCATGCTTACGTGGACGATATTGTGGTTAAATCCATCAAAGAGGAAACCCTGATAGATGATTTAAGGGAAACCTTTGATAATCTCCGGGTCTATAAGATGATGCTTAACCCGGCCAAGTGTGTCTTTGGTGTTCCTGCAGGCAAGCTTTTGGGCTTCTTGGTTTCTGACCGAGGCATTGAGGCTAACCCGGAGAAGATCAAGGCCATCACCTCCCTGGCTAAACCGGCGTGTATAAATGACGTTCAGCGCTTGGCGGGTCGCATCGCTGCTTTAAGCCGGTTTATAAGCCATTTGGGTGAGAAGGCCATGCCCTTGTATCAGTTGATGAAGAAAACTGATAACTTTGTCTAGAATGATGCAGCTAATACCGCCTTTGAGGATTTAAAGAAGCAGCTAGCAGAGCCCCCAGTCCTTGCTGCTCCGGTTGATAAGTAGCCCTTATTGCTGTACGTGGCGGCAAACGCACGAGCCGTCAGTGTGGCTATTGTGGTGGAACGCAAGGAGGAGGGTAAGGAGCATCCGGTTCAGCGGCCGGTTTATTATGTCAGCGAAGTGCTCATTGAGTCCAAGCAGCGGTACCCACATTGGCAGAAGCTTGTGTATGGTGTGTTCATGGCGAGCCGGAAACTTAAGCATTACTTTCAGGGTCATCCCATCACTGTGGTCAGTTCTGCTCCTCTTGGTGACATCATTCAAAACAGAGAGGCCATAGGGAGAATTGCTAAGTGGGCTATAGAACTTGGACCTCATGGTCTCAAATATGTGCCACGCACTGCTGTTAAGTCTCAGGCCTTGGTGGATTTCATCAATGATTGGACAGAGTCACAAATACCCGAGCAAAAGCCGGATAACACGTATTGGACTATTCACTTCGATGGATCCAGGCAGTTGGAGGGCTCGGGGGTTGGCGTTGTATTGGCTTCCCCTAAAGGTGACAAGTTCCATTATGTGCTACAGTTGATGTTTCCTTGCACTAACAATGCGGCTGAGTACGAGGCCTTGCTCCACGGTCTTCGGATGGCTAAGGAGATGAGCTTGAGCCGGGTAAGGTGCTTCGGTGACTCGGACTTGGTGGCTCAACAAGTATCAAGGTTACCAAGTAGAGCACATTGATCGCAGGAAGAACGAGGCGGCTGATGCTCTAAGCCGGCTAGGCTCTTAGCGAAAGCCGGTGTCGTCTAACACTTTCCTGGACGTCCTGTACAACCCTTCGGTTAAGTTGCCTACAGAGGAAGACTTGGCTGTCCCTGACCCGGAGGCACGACTGGTGGCGGCTCTTCATGTCATACCAGACTGGACAATGCCATATCTGGCTTATATGACCCGGGGCGAGTTGCCTGAGGATGAAACTTTGGCCAGGCAAATAACCCGGCGGGCTAAGTCAATGATCGTTATCGATGGCGAATTGCATCATCACAGTGTCACGGGGGCATTTCAGCGTTGTGTCTCCCCTGAGGAGGGTCAGGAGATCTTACGTGAAATCCATGAAGGGGATTGTGGCCATCATGCCGGCTCAAAGTCCCTTGTGGCCAAGGCTTTCCGTCATGGATTTTATTGGCTGACGGCTCATGCTGATGCAGAGGACTTGGTCAACAAATGTGATGGTTGCCAGAGGTTTTCATGACGGGCTCACGTGCCGGCTCAGGAGCTGAGGATGATCCCAATCACTTGGCCCTTTGCGGTCTGGGGGCTTGATATGGTTGGGCCTTTTAAAAGGTCCAAGGATAAGAAGACCCACCTCTTGGTGGCAGTGGACAAATTCACAAAGTGGGTGGAAGCTGAGCCAGTTAGCAAGTGCGATGCAGCCACGGCGGTTCAATTTATGAAAAAGGTGATTTTCCGCTTTATCTTTCCGCACAGCATTATAACTGACAATGGCACCAATCTCTCCAAAGGTGCCATGGAAGAGTTTTGTCAACAAGAGCATATCCGACTTGATGTTTCCTCAGTGGCTCATCCTCAATCCAATGGTCAAGCTGAGAGAGCTAATCAGGAGATTCTGAAGGGCATCAAGCCCCGGCTTTTGGTCCCTTTGCAACGGACGCCGGGTTGTTGGGTGGAGGAGTTGCCCTCCGTCTTATGGAGCATCAACACTACTCCTAACAGGTCTACAGGCTTCACGCCTTTCTTCATGGTTTATGGAGCAGAAGCAGTCCTTCCCAGCGACATCCGTCATGACTCACCTCGCGTGGCGGCTTATGTTGAGATGGATAATGAACAGGCGCGCCAAGACGCTCTCGACTTGTTGGACGAACAGCGTGATGTGGCAGCAGCCTGGTCAGCGATTTACCAACAAGACCTGCGCCGTTATCATAGCCGCCGGGTCAAATCCCGAGTCTTCCAGGAAGGCGACCTTGTGCTCCGGCTCATCCAGGATCAAACAGATGCGCACAAGTTATCCCCACCTTGGGAAGGGCCCTTTGTGGTCAGCAAGAACTTGCGCAACGGGTCATATTACCTCATTGACGTTCGGGAGCACAAAGATTCACGTAAGTCGGAGGAGGAGACCCGTCGGCCATGGAACATAGCTCAGCTTCGGCCTTACTACACTTGAGCCACCGGCTCTCGTAGTGTACATATTTCTCTCAGACATGTATATATTATGATAAAGCAATAAAGCAGGACCTCTGTCCTATTTTCTCCTCCAAATATGCACGTGTTGTTTTTATTACAAGACTACATGAGGGCTTAAAGGAGGATCCGGCTTATGATCGTATTCGAATCAAGCCGTAAGCAGTAAAGTCACTTGGGGGCTTCCTGTTCAAACATGGGTCGTATTCGAACCAAAGAGAACATAGCTATCGATACCCATTTTGATTGGCAAAATGCCGAGCTCATTGGGAGGTTATCTTTGGTCATATTTGAATCATAGTTTAACCCCTCTGAGAACCGACGTGGATCGTATTCGAATCAGCGTCGCTAAACAAATTCTTAAAATCACTTGGGGGCTTCCTGTTCAAACATGGGTCGTATTCGAACCAAAGTGAACATAGCTGTCGGTACCCTCTTGATTGGCATCGCCACACCCACTGGGGCCTATATGATCGTATCCGAATCTTAGCTTAAACCCCTTTGGGCCGGGTCTCTGGTCGTATTCGAACCGGAAGCCCCTAAGTTCCACTGCTTTATCACAAGTTTACTTTGATTATATTAAAGTGTGCACGGCCGGGTCTTGCTTTGCCGGCTCAACTTTGATTTACAGTGTTCGTTCAACACCATGGGTGTCATTAAGACAGGTAAATCGGAGTCAAGTTATCTAAACCGGAAGTGTGCTTACAGGTCGCTAAGTGTGTTATTACGGTTGTGTTAAGGATATAATTGAGGGCCGGTCTTTTTGATTCATATTCCGGGTTATCTATCTCTCAGGGCGGTAAGCCGCCTCGAGACTTGTGATCTGCCTTTCTATGCAGGATACTTAAAGGCACCTCTTTAAGGTTGAGAAAAACAAAGGGATGATTATGACCCGGAGAAACATCAAAAAGACAATTTCAAAGGACTTTCGCATTCAATACGTGCACGATGGCACGGCAGAGATGAACTGTTGCACCTACTCTATTACAAAAACTCTTCAAGACTAAAGGGTGGAACATTGTTTGATAAACCGCTAGCCAAATTATGATGCCCGCTGAGTTGAAGTCCCCGGCTCATTCCTATCTTCTCCTCCGGCTGATCCCAAGACCTCGAAGGTTGATGACTTCCAGTCGATGCCACTGAGAGCTTCGAATTGGGCTTCTTCGTCAATTAACCCGGCCGGGTCAATCTCCAGGGTGAAGGTGTGCTGACGAGCCGGCGGGATCAGGTTGAGGGCTTCATAGCGAGGGGTTGGAATCCTCTGATTCCCCGCGTCATAACCCGGCTGGTACTTAGTCAGATCGGTGTCGTTCCCGATGAGGGTAGCCACCGGGCGTACAGCCTTCACACACGCCGCGAAGTCCTTCTGATCGAAAGCTGAGCCGTCTTCCTTCAGGCTTGGATAGCCAAGGGCGATGTCTGCCGGGTCTAACTCCGGCAGGAATGCCTTGGCCTGGCTCAGTGCGGCGATCGCTCCGGCTCTTGCGGAGGCCCGTCGCAGCTCTTGGATCCGCTGAGGCAGAACGGCGAGCCGGCGCAGGACTTCGGCCAGATGAGTCGGCACCTCGTTGGATAGGGCCACCACAGCTAAGGCACGCTGTGACCCGGTGTAGAGCTGCTCCACCAGGGTATACACGGCCTTTAGCTTGGTGACCACGCTCTGGTTGAGGTTGGCACTTCTGGGACCTGTGTAACAGAATCAAGTAAGTCCGTGACAGGGATGAGTCATGAGATATAAACAATCTAACATTGAGGAAAGCCGGTGAGGCGACTTACCGAAGATGGCGGCCACCATTTGGGAAACCTGGCGCTTTAGGCCGGAGAGCTCGGCGGTCTTCTCAGAGAGAGTCTTCTCCGCCTATTCTGCCCGGGTCACCAGTGCGGCCTTCTCTTCAGCCTAGGCCTTCCGCTCAGCGTCAAATTCTGTCTTCACCTTCTCTTGAGCGGCGATGCTGGTGACAAACTTGGCGTTTGCCTTCCGGGTCTCCATCTCCTGCGTCTTCAGCCGGCTCTTGAGATCCGCCAGGTCCGACTCTAGCTTCTTGCCAACAGCCTGAATAAATTTCCGGGTTATTAACAATCGTTATATAAGTCCCAAGTGCTTTCCAAGCAAAGACACTTGGCACTTGGGGGCTAATGCATATTGAACGTATCTATCTACTGCCGGCTCCATTGAGTAAGCCGGAACCTAAGTCTACAACATATTCAATCATAAGTCGTCGACTTGGGGGCTAGCATGGCAAAGGTAACTATGTAGTAAGTAAGAAGACAGCAGAAGGATACCTCAGATTTTTGTTGGATCTAGTTTACCATGGCGACCTCCGCGTCCCGGCTCTTGTGCACCTGGCTGATGTAGCCGGAGACGAGCTCTCCAATGCTCAAGTTGGTGTAGTCGGAGAGGTCCAGGTTCACCCGGTGGGGCTGCAGCAACTCCCCCTTCGCGGAACATTTGGCCAGCACGGTTGGTCTCCCCGGCTCAACGAACTCCGTCCGGGTGATTACCACGTCCGGGTCGTCTGTTGGCGGAGCTGAGCCGGAGGCCTCCGGGTTAACCGAAGCTTCGGTCGTTGCCTTGGTAGTTGGAGCAGTGGCTTCAGGTGCCGTGTCCATTGGAGTGGCGGTTTCAGGGGCGGAGGCAGCTGGCGGTTCTTGGACTGTCACCGCCGGCTCAGGCAAGTCCGGCACTCCGGCCGATTTGGTTATCTTCACCCTCTTGGTGAGCTTTGCCTGAGCACTGAAAGAACAACAAGGGTTAGTACAAAAAATATGAGTAAAGATCAGAACAACATAAGATGATTATCGTTACCCGGGCGCGGTCTTGAAAGCCGGCAGATTTGATTGCATGGAGTCCCCCGACGAGGGGGAGGTCTCCTGGTAATTAGAGTCAGAAGAGTTGAGTGGCTGACGGATAACACCCGCCAACGGGTGAAAAGGGTACAAGTGGGAAATAACCTCAGTCCGGCGCTTCCTTGTTGCGTCGGGTAACCCGGCGGAGAGGTCGGTGTCCTTGTTGGCCCGGCTGTGACGCCGGCTTTCATGAACCTGTTGCTTCAAAAGAAATTGAGGGTCTTGATGAGCTAAAGGATGTGAAAAGCTTACTTTCCGGGTTACCCTTCGGACTTTCAGCTGTGGCAAGGGCTCCGAGTCGGAGGAAAGTGACATTACCTCTTCAACCACCGGGTTACTGGCGCCGGTGTCATCCTGTCAATGAGCAAGTGTTGGTAAGGCGGACAGCAACAAACAACAAATACAGCAAGAATTTAAAGGCTTAAGGGTTACCTCTGACTCGGAGCTGTCGCTTAATTGCATCAGCTCCGAAGCAGTAGGTCTGCTTCCTTTTTTGCGAGGGGCGGCTTTCTTGGCGGCTTTCTTCGCCTTCCTGGCCTTCTTGGCCGCCTCGTGGTCATATTTGACCCGCCATAACTTACATCAGCCTGAAAAATACAAGGATGAATTCTTAAAACAGTTCAGATGAAGGTTATAGGCAGAAGAAGATAAAAAGTTAAAGTCAGCGGCTTACCGCTGGGGCTGGATTGGTCTTGCAGAAGGGGGCTAACCTGGTCCTTCCGCAGTCTGCCAGGCTCTCGTTTAAAAGAGCCTTGGTCTCTTCCTCTGCAACGTCTTCTGGAAGATCATTGCGGCTGTGTCTCTGCGGGTCATCCTTTCGCCCGGTGTACTCACACATTAAGCCGGGGCGGCGGCTCAACGGGATCACCCGCCATGAGATCCAGACCCGGACCAGGTCGATTCCGTTCAGACCGTTGCCCAGAAGGGCCTTGATTTTGTTGATAGTAGGAAGCAGAGGCTGGCGCTCCGCTTGAGTCAGCTTGTCCGACAGTGGGTGAGTCGGCTCCAGACGTGTTGGGCGAAAGCCGGGCAGCGGGCTTTCATCAGCCGGGGACGTGTCTTGGCAGTAGAACCAAGTCATGTTCCAGTCCTTGGGGTGGCTCGGCGGCTCTGCGTAAGGGAAAAGACAGTACCTACGCCGCTGGATGGAAATGCCACCTAACTCCAGACTTGGCCCGTTGGCGCACTCATTCTGGCGGTTTAAGTAAAACAGCTCTCTGAAGAGCAGCAGACTAGGCTCTTCTCCCAGGTACACTTCGCAAAAGACTTGGAAATTGCAGATGTTGGATACGGAGTTGGGACCTATATCTTGAGGCCGCAGGTCGAAGAAGTTGAGCACGTCCCTAAAAACCTTTGAGCCGGGCGGTGCGAAGCCCCGGCTCATATGATCTGCGAAGATCACTACCTCCCCGTCCCTTGGCTGTGGTCTTTCTTCTGACGGGTCAGGGGCACGGTAGGACATGACTTCTTTCTTAGGCAAATATCCGGACTTAACAAAATTGGCTAGGGTCTCGTTGGTGACGTTGGACCTCATCCAGTTGCAAGTGATGGGAGCCTTGGGAGGCATGGTGAAAGTTGGTGGTCTATGACAAAAAGGAAAAAAGTCTGGGTTAATTATAAGCCGAAGATCTACAGTTCAAAACTGAGGTGGCGGCTTATGAAGGGGACTAATGATATATACTCAGTTAAGTCGGAGGATTCTACGAAACATGGTTTTCTTTAAGTCGGAGGATTATACGAAGCATGGTTTTCTTTAAGTCGGAGGATTCCACGAAGCATGGTTTTCTTTAAGTCGGAGGATTCTACGGCGCGTGGTTTCTTTAAGCCGGAATTGTAAGCCGCCAAGATTCAATGGTTGCAGTTTTTACTAAGTGTGGTAAAACAGGTTTCACATATTGCAGTAACTTTTTTGGATCAAAATGGTCGGGCAAAAGAAAAAAATCTCTAGACCTAGAAATAGCAGTGAGGGAGTTCTTGGGTTCAACAGAGTTCTTATGCAGTTCAAGGAAGGCTACTTGCGTGTGAAATAGATCTTAACAACCACCGCACTAGTTCTATGCAGGACTAACATCGAGCAGGAGCAGTAACTAGAAGAACTACCGAACTTGCGGGCAATGGTGACGAACACGAAGAACGTGGATGAACTCTACTGCAGATCTACTCTACGGGGTGGTGAGAACTTACCGGAGTTGAAGAGGTGCGGGAGTCGCCGCCGTTTATCTGGTCCGAGTCAGGGTGATGCAGCGGCCGAGGTTGACGAAGACCGGAGGCGAGCCGACGGCGGCGGAGTGCGAGCTCAGTGAGAAAGGCAGCGGCGCGAGGAGGAAGAAGAGAGCGTGAGAAGAGCCCGTCGGGCCGGCCTATTTATAAGGCAAGGTCATAAGTGGGCGCGAGATTCAAGGAGACCACGGCGTGGTTATCTCCCCCCACGACGCCTCGATTTTCGGAATGACAGTAAAAGCAAAGATCCGTTGCGGATCTGGCGGAGTAAAAAACGGACTTAATGGAGGATGACGTCATGTCGGATTATCCGGAGTCCAGAGGGTGACGTCACTCCGGGTTATGGCCTTCACATGAATTGTAAGCCGGAGATTTTTACTCTCAGAAAAGTTGAAGATTGACATGAGCTTGCTCAAATCAATCTGGGGCCTAATGTTGAGGATATAGACCTTAGAGTCACCCGCCAGGAGGGGCCGGGTTACTTGTATGGTCGTTGCCAGAAGCCCGGAGCCAAGCTTGAAGATGATGGGCGAGAGATGGGCTAAGACCCGGATACGGCTTAAGGCCCATAGTTACAATCATTATTATGGTAGAACTTGTAGTGTAAGGCAAGTATGATTGAGAGTCCGAGCCGGACACTCTTATGAGCCGGCCGGGATTCTAAGGGCTGCTGGGCGTCAGCCTCCCTATATAAAGGGACGACCCGGCAGCGGTTTAGGGACAAGAACAATCTCATCGAGAGCCGGGCATAGCAGTTTAGCTCCCTGGTGATCGTAACCCTAATCAATACCACCTCAAACTGGACGTAGGCTTTTACCTTCACCGTAAGGGACCGAACCAGTATAAACCCTCGTGTTCCTTGTCCCGCATTAACCCCTTCAAGCTTCCTAGTTGCGATGGCTCCACGACTAAGTCCTAGCTCGAGGACATCTGCCGTGACAATTCCACGACACCTTTGGTTGAAGCACTTGTTAGCATAGTGACCTTTCTGCTGACACTTGTTGCAAGTCACCTCTAAGAGTGGACGGTGATAAGGAGCATTGGACTTTGGAGCTTGATTCTCAGACTTGTTCTGATAGCCAGAGTTGGAAGAGTTGGAAGAACCATGGCCACCTTTGTTCTTTTGCTGGTAAGTCTGACGAAACGGAGGAGGAGGAGGCAACCAGAACTTCTGTTGCTTAGCTGTCACGAGTGAGGAAGAAGAAGACTGAACTGCGTCTCTGACTCTCTTCTTAGAAGCCTCACACTTGAGCTGAGCAGCCTCTTGCTTCAGTGCCATATTGTAGAATTGATCAAACTGAGTAGGCTCAACAAGAACGAGAGCTAACTGCAGATCCTCTTTAAGGCCACCTCTGAAGTGATAGATCATGCTCTTTTCATCAGGAACGTCTTGTTTAGCGAAGCGAGCAAGTTTCTGAAACTGAATGTTGTATTGATACACAGACATGTTGCCTTGCTTGAGATTGCGGAACTCCTCACGCTTGCTCTCAACAACACTTTGTGGAATGTGGTGCGCTTTGAAGTCCCGACAGAAGTCAGTCCAAGTGATCACACGACCTCCTCTGGAATCTTTGTATTGTTGATACCAATCAGCAGCTTGGTCCTTGAGCTGGAAAGAAGCGAACTTGACATAGTCCTGAGGCCTGACATTGCTACATTCAAAATGCTTGTTGATGTCCACGAGCCAATCATCGGCATCCGTGGCCTCGGCACAGTAGCTGAAAGACTTGGGCTGATTTGCGAGAAACTGGTTGAGAGTGGCAAAGTGAAACTGATTGTTGCCTTGACCTTGATTGCCTTGCCCTTGAGTACGTTCTTGCAAGAGTTGCAGAATCATCTGAGCATTGCCGTTGGTGGCTGCCATGATTGCTTGCCATGCCTCCGGAGGTGGAGGTGGTGGCGGAGGGTTCGCTTGACTCCCTTCATTGCGATCCGGATTCTGACGCGTTGGCGGAGCCATCCTGAAGAGGGTGACATCCGTTAGCATCTTGATAGACAAATAGATAAGTAGAATCAACGGATAGAAATTGCAACATATAGTCTTCACAATAAACATTCGAACGAAGATGAACGAATGAATTCCGTAGTAAATCATCACACTTCCATAAGTTGAGAAGCCACTTGAAAAAGATATGGAATGATCATAAGAATTCGAAGCAACTCGAATACCACAATATAAAACAAAAACAAGTATTGGCTTGCAGAATAAGCCGGAACAAACATATGATAGAGGTTTCGTCCGAAGTTTTCGTGGTGGGGCCCACACGGGCTCAATCGTACAGCACCATCATGTACAAGGCTGTGCACATGACATACGAAGCGTCCCCGAGTCGGCAAAGCCATGGACTCTTTAAGACACTACGAGACCACTGTAAAATCAACCGTGGAAAGGCGGACCACTAGACGTCGAACCCCAATCTCATATCATGCGTCTGTCGGAAAGATATCCTAAGGCTACTTGAATTCCCACTTATAAACTCCCGAAACTTTCTGGTTATGCAACCTGGTGTAAGGGATACAGGGGACACAAAATATATCACCCAAACTAGCAATCCCTAGATCCAGCTGTATCCATCCGTCAACACATAACCAAGAAACTTCGGAAATCGTTTACCTCAACCTTCGAAAAACATCCGTTATACAAGTTATGGCAATACTCTCGAACTCCCGCCCCAGTACTGGGTGGCGTCGAGGTGATCTCACCAATAACTGCATAAAAGAGATTTCGATGTCGGCGAAACTCAAGTATTCCAGAACTGCAACGATAAAATTGTGACGACAACACCTCGGAGCTCAACTCCCCGGGACACTGCCACAACCCCTAAATGACAGGAGGCACCAAGAACAATGTTCTCGTCACAAAACCATCGGAACGATTCCAAGATACCCGCGTGAACCTAAAATTTTTTTAGTGAAATTTGAGGAGAGAATAGTCAAAACTTCTACGTCAGGAGACCTCACCAGAGCGACGAAGGGACTGAGGAGTAAAAAGAATCCTACTCTCCGATATATATAATCCTAAGACTCAAAACATTTTGCTCTAGACTCAACAACGCCAGCGATTCGATCAAGCAGGGGGCTCCTAAGTCGGGGATGGCTCTGATTACCAACTTGTAACGCCCACGATGCGTCTATATCTCCCACGTGT
This sequence comes from Triticum aestivum, assembly GCF_018294505.1. Taxonomy (NCBI): domain Eukaryota; kingdom Viridiplantae; phylum Streptophyta; class Magnoliopsida; order Poales; family Poaceae; genus Triticum; species Triticum aestivum. Next base: position 383,806,180 of record NC_057811.1, on the reverse strand, counting down.
CGAGGCACGACTTAGAGTCATAACCGCATAGTGGTTTTGTCGCAAGAAGGGTCATCTTCACACAATCCCATGTAATGAACAAGAATGGGATAAAGAGTTGGCTAACAATCGCCACTTCACAAATACATAAATATCATCATACATCATCCAAAATACAAGCATATAGACCGACTACAGTCAAAATCCAGATGAAAATAAGACAACCCCAAATGCTAGATCCCCGATTGTCCCAACTGGGCTCCACTACTGATCATCAGGAAAAGACACATAGTAACGACCACGTTCCTCGTCGAACTCCCACTTGAGATCGATGCCATCATCTGCACTGGCATCGTCGGCACCTGCAACTGTTTTGGTAGAATCTGTGAGTCACGGGGACTCAGCAATCTCACACCCGCGTGATCAAGACTATTTAAGCTTGTAGGAAAGGATGGCGCAAAAAGGTGGAGCTGCAGCGGCAAAAGCATATATGGTGGCTAACTTGCGCAAATGAGAGCGAGAAGAGAAGCAACGGAACGGACGTCATCTAGCCATGACCAAGAAGTGATCCTGAACACCTACTTACGTCATACATAACTCAGACCGTGTTCACTTCCCGGACTCCGCCGAGAAGAGACCATCACGGCTACACGCAGTTGATGTATTTTAAATTGGGTCAAGTGACAAGTTATCTACAACCGGACATTAACAAATTCCCATCTGCCTCATAACCGCGGGCACGGCTTTCGAAAGATAATACCCTGCAGGGGTGTCCCAACTTAGCCCATCATAAGCTCTCACGGTCAACGAAGGATAAACCTTCTCCTGGAAAGACCCGATCAGTCTCGGAATCCCGGTTTACAAGACATCTCGACAATGGTAAAACAAGACCAGCAAAGCCCCTGAATGTGCCGACAAATCCCGATAGGAGCTGCACATATCTCGTTCTCAGGGCACAACGGATGAGCCAGACGTTGGGTTGGCAGAGACCCTGGTTGCCCAGGGGGGCGCCGGAATCGCTCGGTTTGGGCCAGCACTCGAAGGAGCACTGGTCCGGGGGTTCAAAATAAAGATGACCCTCGGGCTCGCGAAAACCCGGGGGAAAAAGGCTTAGGTAGCAAATGGTAAAACCAAGGTTGAGCCTTACTGGAGGAGTTTTATTCGAGGCGAACTGTCAAGGGGGTCCCATAAATCACCCGACCGTGTAAGGAACGCAAACTCAAGGAACATAATCCCGGTATAACAGTAACTAGGGCGGCAAGAGTGGAACAAAACACCAGGCATAAGGCCGAGCCTTCCACCCTTTACCAAAATATATAGATGCATTAATTAAATAAGAGATATTGTGATATCCCAACATATCCATGTTCCGACGTGGAACCAACTTCAACTTCACCTGCAACTAGCAACGCTATAAGAAGGGCTGAGCAAAAGCGGTAACTTAGCCACACAACGGTTTGCTAGGAAAGGATGGTTAGGGCTGACATGGCTAAAATGGGAGACATGATATAGCAAGTGATAGGTAGCGGAGCATGGCAATAGAGCGAACAACTAGCAAAGCAAAGATAGAAGTGATTTTGAGGGGTGGTCATCTTGCCTGCAAGGTTCTCAGAGTTGTCGAAAGCTTGATCCTCGTAAGCGTACTCGACAGGTTCCTCGTTCAAGAACTCGTCTCCCGGCTCTACCCAAGACAGGAACACAAACAAACGGAACCACGATCAACAACGAGGAATGCGCAAGCAACATGATGCAAAACATGTATGATATGCAAGATATGGTATGCGATGCATATGCGTGCCCCGGAAGGGAAATGATGAACATGGCAGTAACTTGGCAAACCAAGTATGCCACTGGAAAGATGAGATGATTTCGGTCGAAATCGATATAAAGATCACCGGAATCGGATGCACGGTTTGCAAATGGCAAGCAAAACAAGAATGACACTAATCTGCGATAAACAGCAAGATAGCACTTAAAATGCAACAAGAAACAATGCTACAACACCCCAACATAGCAACAAAGCACATGGCAGTAATCTACAGGAGATGCTTGACAAAAGATGAACACTGAGCTATGGCTAGTTCACAACATGTCAAGCTCAAACAAGCATGGCAAAAGTGCAAAAAATAACAGGTTCACAGACTTGGTGAAAAACTGGACATGGCAGAAAACAGCATCAGGTAGCAATGTTCAGAGCACGAAATCAACATGCTACAGGAACTTAACATAGCAAAATAAGGCATGGTAGTGTTCTACTAAAATCACATGACAAAAGTCCGTTACTGACCATAAGCCAAAAAGGACCAGAAGATATGATGGCAAGCATGTAAACATAGCAAGTTTCGTTATCAGGTTTCAGACTTGGCAGAAAACAGAGCATGGCAGAAATAATAATATGTAGGCCTCTTTGTGAGCTTGATGCACTTACTACAGAGTAATGCACTACAAACCAAGCATACCTACAGCAAGATGGCATGTTTATGAAGCTAACCATGGCAGGACCAATAGCATAACATGTATGGATCAACTACAATAAGCTTGGCAAAATTGCATATCATGTTAAGAATCTGCCAGAAATATTTTATAGCAAAAGTAGAGAAAGATTGAGTCATGCTATGACACTCCATAATTGCAAACAATTGCAGGAATGGATCAATTACAACTATAGCTACAAAACATCCTTACTGAACATCCCCAAAATATGCATGGATCTCTCTGTAGCATCAAGTTTACATGGCAATAAAATTACAGCAGACAAGGAATTCGAGAAATCACTGTCCCTGAAATCAGAAATATTACGGGGCCTACTTTGCATCCTTGTGCTAGTCACCACAGAGATCACAAAAATACATGGACTACACCATTGGAAAGATGGCATGGTATAATTCAAAACACATGTAGAGCTCATGCCCAAAAGATGCACAGATTAAATGATACAAAAATGACAAATCTCCAAGTTCTGTCAAGAACCAGAGAATAACAGCAACTAGCACTCTTCCAACAGAGATTTGGGCATCAATATGACCTCTAATAATCATGGTGCAATTGAACAAAATGAAGAGCATCATGAGGCGAACAGCTTGACATATTACACGCGCGAATCGGAGCTACATGCACGGAGTTATGGAGCTACGAACATGTGCACATGCTGAAGATATCTGAGGACTTGGGGACCGAGGTCGACGCTCACGATGGATCTGGATCGGGGCCGAGGTCCTCGAGCTCGAGCCGCCGACGGCGGCGGCGATGGGGACCGACGTCGGCGAGGCAGGGGATGGCGGGGCCCGGC
>NC_057811.1:383791350-383802253 GCF_018294505.1 Triticum aestivum | reverse complement strand
ACGTGGCGGCGGCGGGGCGGTTGGACGTGTCCGTCGGCAGACGATTTCGTCCGGCGGCGCGCGGGGCGGTTCCGTTTTTCGGGATGCCCACATATAAATAGGTAGAGGGAGCTAGGAGGCTCCAAATGAGGTGCGGTTTTCGCCCACACGATCGTGATCGAACGACCTAGAGCATGGAAGAGAGTTTGGTGGGTTTTGGGCTGGTATTAGAGGGGGGTTTTGCTGGACACTCAAATGGACTTTGCGGATGCCCGGTTAACCGTTGGAGTACCAAACGACCTCCGAATGGAACGAAACTTGACCGGTAGTCTCCGGGTGGTATATTAGGGCCACATGACAAGCCTCGGTCCATTTCGAGAAAGTTTGACACCCGCACACGAAAGAAAACGAAAGGGGTGCACCGGAGGAGATAGGAGCGCCGGATTGCAAAACGGACAACGGGGAAAATGCTCGGATGCAAGAGACGAACACGTATGCGAATGCAATGCACATGATGACATGATATGAAAATGCATGACATGACAAAATACAAAACGAAAGACAAAACCCGACAACGGAGGGAAAATCATAACACATAGCCGGAAATGGCAAGATTCGGAGTTACAAATATGGCAAGTTACATGCGGGGTGTTACATTTGCCTTTAGTGGCTTCTTCCGTTGACCGGGCTTTGGATTGTGAAATCCGGCGTTCGCCACTGTGTCGCATATATTAATACGACTGTTGTGTTCGGTTCGTCGTGGCTTGCCATTGCCGTCTCGAATTTCGGAAGTGCCCAGGTCGCTGGCGTTGTTGCTTTTTCGAGCATGCCAGTTGTCTTCTCCCGCACAAAAGCGAGTCATTAGAGCGGTAAGGGTTGTCATGGACTTGGGTCCTTCTTGGCCGAGGTGACGCGCTAGCCATTCATCCCGGACGCCATGTTTGAAGGCTGCGAGGGCTTCTGCGTCCGGACAGTCGACAATTTGGTTCTTTTTGACTAAGAACCTAGTCCAGAGCTCCCTGGCTGACTCGCCGGGCTTCTGGACAATATGACTTAAGTCATCGGCATCTAGTGGCGGACATATGTTCCTTGGAAGTTGTCTCGAAAGGCGTCTTCCATATCTTCCCAGCTACCAATAGAATTTTCTGGTAAACTGTTTAGCCAGTAGCGAGCTGGCCCTTGAAGCTTGAGAGGTATGTATTTAATGGCATGAAGGTCGTCTCTGCGAACCATGTGAATATGGAGGAGGTAATCCTCTATCCATACCGCGGGATCTGTTGTTCCATCGTATGATTCGACGTTAATGGGTTTAAACCCGTCTGGGAGTTCATGCTTCATTACCTCGTCGGTGAAGCAAAGAGGGTGTGCGGCTCCTCTATGTTGAGCCACACTATGAAGCACCTCCGGCGGACTCCGCTTACAGTTTTAGGACCGAGCGTGGTCAGGTATGTTGTGTCCGAATAGATAACCGTCGTTACTGGTCGAGGCGTGTCCCCGCGATCTGGGTGTCGGTTTTGTTTGTCCTGTTCTACCCTCCAGGTTTTGTTGGGTGTCGCGAGTGTTCCCCCGAGCTACTTTATTCTTGCTCGGGTGGCCTGATGTGTTGGTATGGTGCTCTGCTTGGGCTGATGCCTTGTCCGGACCGAACTGTGGTCGGCTCACCGCGTTGTTTGATGGTGATGTGGGCTCCAACGCCCTACCATCGTATCGAGGGAGCCACCTACTCTTGGGGTGGATTTCGTCTGGGCCGCTAAGGCCGTATTCTTCGGCGGCCAAGACCTCGGTCCATCTATCATTGAGCAAATCCTGGCTTGCTTGAAGCTATAGCTGCTTCTTCCTTAGGCTCCTTGAAGTGGCTATAAGCTGGCGTTTAAAGCGTTCCTGTTTGAGAGGTTCCTTAGGCACGATAAAATCCTCGCTGTCGAGGATCTCCTCTTCCTCAGAGAGTGGGCGATAATTCATGTCCTCCGAGTCTCCATATGTGGCATGTTCATCAGGGCTGTCTTCCCCGCTTTCCTGTTCCTCCTGTTCGGATTCTACCTCAACAGGGTCTTCATTGTCCGGAGTGTTGTCTTTTCTGGTGCTAGCAGTGTTTTCTCCTGGGCAATCTGACTTGGAGCGGCGCCGTGGGCGCCGTTGTTCGGACTATGTACCAGGAGGTTTATTCTTGACTGGATCCTCCTTGTCATCGTCGAGAGCGTCGTCGGGTGTGTCTATCATACACACATCATACCAGGAAGTGGTCATCCTGTGTCTAGCGGGTAGAAAGCTCTGGCCCTGCCCCTCATCGTCGTCCATACCGGCGATGTCTTCGGAGCGGGGGTCAGGCGTGTTGGTTGGGTCTTCGACGGTGGCTATAAAGTGGGTGGCGGGTGGGAAGAAAAATTCTCCATCATCCGCCGTAAGTTTGAACCGAACATGGTTCGGCGACGAGCCATCCGCCAGGGATAGGTTTTTTAATGAGTTTAGTAGGTCGCCCATGGGCGAGTGTTGGAAGACATCTGCGGCGCTGAACTTGAAGATCGATAACCGATCGAGTTCGGTATCCGCGGGCTCGCAGGGTTCGGAACTCAACACCGGAGAAGAGTCCGGGGTTCTGTTGATGCAGATGCCGTACGTAGTGGAATCTGCGAGCAGCTCCAACGCCGCAGAATCGGTAGCCCCCGCGATGGGGTTGAGCGTCCCATCTTCGGGGGACTTGATCTGCACCAGATCTAAGGCCAGAGTTGCTGCAGGAGCTCTCTCCTGGATGCGGCCCGATGACAGGTTTAAGCCATGTCCATCGGGGCGGCAGGGAGCGATTGCCGTGGTCTCGAATCCGTCGAAGATCAAGTCTCCACAGATGTCCGCAACGTTGTTCAAGCTTCCGAATCTGACCTGATGGCCAGCGGCGTAGCTGTCGATCTGCTCCAGATGGCCAAGTGAGTTGGCCCGTAGTACGAAGCCGGCGAACACGAAGATCTGTCCGGGGAGAAAGGTTTCTTCCTGGACAGCATCATCATCGACGATTGAAGGGGCCATCAAACCTTTTGTCAACGGCACATTGGAACTCTCAATGAAAGCACCAATGTCGGTGTCAAAACCGGTGGATCTCAGGTAGGGGGTCCCGAACTGTGCGTCTAGGATCGATGGTAACAGGAGACGGGGGACACGATGTTTACGCAGGTTCGGGCCCTCTCTATGGAGGTAATACCCTACTTCCTTTTTGATTGATCTTGATGAATATGAGTGTTACAAGAGTTGATCTACCACGAGATTGTAATCGCTAAACCCTAGAAGTCTAGCCTATGTGTATATGGTAATGAATGTCCCCTTTCCGGACTAACCCCTCTGGTTTATATAGACACCGGGAGGATCTAGCTAGGGTTTACATGGAGTCGGTTACATAAGAAGGAATCTTCATAGTCGGTCGCCAAGCTTGCCCTCCACGCCAAGTAGAGTCCAATCCAGACACGGTGCAGTCTTCGGCCTTCATGTCTTCACAGCCCATCAGTCCGGCCCATGGATAACAGGCCGGACGCCCGAGGACCTCTTAGTCCAGGACTCCCTCAAGGAGTGCAAGAGCAGTGAAAGCACACAGGCTCAGTGGTTACATGGCCCACCTCACACTATCACCATATTTTCTGGACACCGTGCGCCACCTAACTCTTTACATAGTACTCCCTCCGTTCCTAAATATAAGTCTTTGTACAGATTCCACTAGGTGGACTACATACGAAACAAAATGAATGAATCTACACTTAAAATGCATCTATATACATCTATATGTGGTTCATGGTGAAATCTCTACAAAGACTTATGTTTAGGAACGGAGGAAGTACTTGTATAGTACGTACTGTAATTTATCGGCGAGATAGTACAATGCTATGAAGCTTCCAGCTTCTGTTACATGTATCTTGCGTCCAAGGTTTCACGTTGCAACATTTCATCAAATACAAAGGAGACTAACATGCATGCTATTGCATCTCAATGATTGACAGATCATAGCAAATATGTACTCCCTCCATTCCAAAATAATTGTCTCAACTTTATGCTACATACGGAGCAAAATGAGTGAATCTACAGTCTAAAATACGTCTATATACATCAGTGTTTGGAGTATGTACTATTAGTTCATATTGAAATCTACTAAAGGACATATATATTCCAAACAATATGATAATCTCTCTAACCAAGGTAGTAGGGATGAGGAGTAAACAGAGGGAGTAGTAAAATTTTCTCCTCGTCCTGCGAGCCATAGTGCGCGTGGGCGAGGGAGCGGGCGTAAGGCGTACAGTACTAATACTACTCATGCAGTCCCTAGCCATTGAAACAGAGACAACTAAAGAAAAAAACGATCCATGCAGTCCCTAGCCCTTGAACCATAAACCCTAACCAGGCTTTAATTTGCTGGCAACCTCGGAGCTTCCTAAGAAATGAAGTTTGCAACCCTTTGACCATCGGATCATTTTGTGCAGTTTCACCAAAATCGAGATGAGCATCCCTGTGGCAAAGAAATTGAAGAAGCGTGATTAGAATAAGATTACTAGGACTAGTTGATGAGACATAAACTCATCACAAATACAGTACGTAGAAGCCAGTAGAGGTATGTGCGGGGCAAAGAAGTAGAGAAATATCCACATGGAGTGATGTGGGCAGCTGGAGCAGTGGTGCAAGCCGGCTGTAAAGGGAGTTGTACCTGAGGGATGTCGGGACATAGCTCAACCTAGAGGAGGGCGGCGGGAGGAGGCAACTACCCACGTCGCGGCAGTGAGCAATGGACGAAGGCAACCTCACCGGCTTTGTGAGAGAGAATGGCGGGGACCCCTGATCGGGACGTGCCGACAGTGGGTTTTCGCCGTCGGCGACAGTGACCGCATCTACACTAAACATCCACCCCTTCCCAAGTGGACGTGATCCGCCGGGATGTTAGAGATGTGGCCACAGTGGTTTTGTGCGAGAGTGTGTGAAAATTGAAGAGAGCAACCCCAGCAAGCAACCGTGTAGGCTCGTCTTGCCTATGTATATAGTGGAGCAGTTTCCTTTTCTCTCCATATGAACCTATTTATATCAAAGAACAAAAACTTTATTTATAAATGATGCGGCACCTACTACTCGTTCTCCTATAAACCTTGCGCTTGGCATCTCCAAACTATTAACCTTGCGCTTGGCTCTTCGCCTCTTCGGGAAGTCGAGCAATAATGGTACTGCAGTATATATTGTTCTGGCTATATGAGACCGAATGAATTGCTGCACGTCCACCACGTGGCGAGGGTCGAGGGACGAGGGAGAGTCACTACTAGAATCAGCTTCTTTGCCGTCCGCCAGGTCTTTGCTGTCCGCCAACTGACAGCAAAGAGCCTCTTTGCCGTCCGCCAGCTGACGGACCCTCTTGTTGAGAAGTTAAATTTAGTTGAAAAAGAAAATGAGTATTTGAAATAAAAAATTAAAAGAACTGAAGAAGAGAAGATGACATTGGAGTTGTATGTTGCCGATGCCATCGATGATCACAAGATGAAGATGAATGCAATGCGCTTGAAGATGGATGCAATGCGCCTGAAGCTTAAGAAGATTAGAAAATATGCCACTGATAATGAGGCTTGGTATCATTATGCCGTTGGATCAATTGTTACCTTAGTTGCGATCTTCATCACATTTGTTGTGATGAGAGTAAGTTTTCTCTAGTGTTTTGCTTTACAAATGGATACTTGGCTTATTTTCCTCCTAAATGACATGATTACCTAAGTTAGATAAAAATAAGCTATACTTCGTTCATTTATGACATACTTAGCATACTTAGGTAAAAAATGGCATGATAATCTTTGTTAGCTCCAAAATGATATAGACTTAGCTTATTTTCCTCGAAAATGACATAATAACCTTACTAAGCTCCAAAATGACCTATTTACCTACCTTAGCTCTAAAATGACCTACACTTAGCATTTTTACCTAGCTTAGCAATAAAATGACATTTTTACCTACCTTAGTTAGAAGAAGAATAAGAAGAAGAAGAAGAAGATAAAGAAGAGGAGAGGAGAAAAAGAAAGAGAAGAAAAAAATCGTCTTCTTCTTCTAACTTTCATCTTTCCCAATTTGCAGATTTGCTTTACATGAGGAAGCTTGGATTCATGGAGTGTACTATTCTTGTGGTGCTTCCTTGTTGTTTATGAAAACTTGTTTGGATATGTATGTCTATATGCATATGTTGTTGGAAACTTGTTTCTGGTTATGTATATATGGATATGTTGGACTTTGTTGAACTATGTTGTTGGATTGGATGAAATATGTTGTTGGACATGCTGTTGGATATGTATGCATGTATATCTGTGTTTGAAAACCATGTCTAATTAATGGGATTCAAATAAAAATAGGGGATATATAGCCTCTTTGCCGTCCGCTAGCAGACGGCAAAGAGCTTTGTCGTCCGCTAGCAGACGGCAAAGAGGACACGTGGCAGTCATCTGTGCAAACTGGGAACACTGGCTGCCTATTTGGTCATTTTCCCATCTGCTGGGGGACGGCAAAGTGACAAGCTATGCCGTCTACCAGCAGACGGCAATGATTAGAACCTCTTTGCTATCTGCTGGCGGACGGCATATCTGGACACGTGGCAGCTTCCCAGTGCTGCCTAGCTGGGCTCTTTGCCGTCTGCCAGCGGACGGCAAAGAGCGCCGTTAACCCCCTAACGGCTCTCACGCCACCGCACTGCCGTCAGCTGTCTTTGTCGTCTGCTGGCCTCGGATGGCGGACGGCGTAATCCTTTGCCGTCCGTTTCCAAGAAGCGGACGGCAAAGAAGGCCTTTGCTGGCAGGAGTTCATCCGGACAGTTTGCCGTCCGTTTCTAAGAAGCGGACGACAAAGAAGGCCTTTGCTGGCAGGCGTTCATCCGGACAGCTTGGCGTCCGCTAGCGGATGGCAAAGAAGCTTGCCATTCGTGATCTATGCCTTTGCCGTCGCAGACGGCAAAGAAGCTAATTCCAGTAGTGAGTGCGTACTATTACGTCCATTTCAATATGGACTACATACGGAGCAAAATGAGTGAATCTACACTCTAAAATACGTCTATATACATCAGTGTTTGGAGTATGTACTAGTAGTTCATATTGAAATCAACTAAAGGACATATATTCCAAACAATATGATAATATCTCTAACCAAGGTAGGGACGAGGAGTAAACGGAGGGAGTACTAGTAAAATTTTCTCCTCTTCTTGTGAGCCACCGCGCGCGTGGGCGAGGGAGCGAGCGTAAGGCGTACATACTCATTAGTAAGCAAGCTTCACCTCATCCTGCGAGCCACCGCGCCCGTGGGTGGGGGAGACGGTGTACTAAGCAAGCTTCTCCTCGTTCTGCGAGTTGACGGGACACATCATAAGTACTCCAGTGTATAGAGCCTTGCCTCAAAGGTAGGCCCCACATTGTTTGCCTCTTTTTTAACATAACGCGTCAAGTCGCAATTTGTTTGTTCACCCGTGGTAGACGATCCTCCCTCCGTCTAGTGGACAACCAGTACACGTGTCAAATTACCACGTGGGCTTCCTTTTCGTACAGAAATGAGCTCCACCGTGTACCTGCGCGGGTGTGGTTGGGAAAGAGATGGGAGTATGTGCGTCGTGCATGCACCTCTTCTCTTCGTGCACGCCCCCACCTACGTGGGTGCATGTGAGAGATACAAACCTAGACAAATGGCTTGTGCGTTCGTGAGTGTTTTTTGTTTTGGCCGGGGGTTGATTTTGTGAATGTATTTGTGGGAATATGTGTCGATGACATCTCAAACAAAATTTTGCATGCAATGAGTGTGAAATGGAGGCCTATCCATATCATATATAGAGGGTCGGGCGATCCACGAGAAGAGAGGGAGGGGTCATAGATATCGATAGAGTCGAAGAGAGGATCATGTGGGTGGGTGCGAGATCGATGAAGAGAGCCATCAAAATTGTGTGTGTGTGTGTGCAAGTCAAAGATATAGGGTGACTGACCTAGCTACCGGAACGTCACAGGGCATAGGTCAAGTTTGTGTGTGGTAGGGAGACATGACTAGAGCGCTCGATGTATCGGTGTGTGTGTGGGGGGGGAGGGGGTGGGGGAGGGGTAGGCAGAGGCCTAACTATAGAGGTAGAACGACACGTATAAGTGTTGAGAAGGAGAGACCCAGCTATGTCTTGAGCGAGATCAGTCGACATCCATACATAACTGAAGGACGAGAAATAGGATGGGACAGAGAGAGAGAGGAGCGAGAGAGAGGGAGGGAGAGGGGTAGAGTGATGGATGGGTGATGGAGTTGCTTCTCGAAGATGGTGGGAGAGGCCTACTAGACAAACTGAGGGTGGAACTGCAATATTATCAATAAGAGTGGGGATGTGTTTCTGTGTGTGCCTGTGTGTGATAGATCTGTAGGGACACATCCATGGATGATGAAGGGGAACCATGTGTTTGGTAAGCAAACCTAACTAGATCGGTAGATCAATTGTTGTTTGTCGGAGGAAGGGAGAGACATAACTAACGAGGTAGATCGATCGACGCATGGGAAAAAACGACTTATAAGGACCTAGCTAGCTATATGTATAGCGGGAGATCGGTCGGTGTACGTCCATTTGTTAGAGGCAAATAAGGCCCGGCGAGACGGATAGACAGAGGGAATGGAGCGAGGAGGTGGTGCGAGAGGCCCAGCTACTAGCTAGATAGGGGGAGGAGTGTGCGGTTGTGAGATCGATGAAAAGAGGGGCGAGAGTTTACACGTGTGTGAGACCGTATGAGAGACACGAGGAAAGGACACATAAAGGAGGAGATTGAAGGTGCGTGTGTATGTTGTAGGCAGACATCGCTGGAGAGGTTTATCGATCGGTGTGTGTCGGAAAGGAGTTGTGGAGACTGTGGGAGAACGACCTAAAGAGAGAAAAAATGAATGTGCGCGATGGATAGAATGCTGAGGGAGGGGGAGGGCGAGGAGGGCGTGTGCATGCACGAGAGAAAGTTAGTGGTAGCTACAAAGGTTAGAGGATTGTGTGCGTGTAAGAGACTAACAAAGATCATAATTCGATATGAAAGTGGATTCATATATTTGAATAGGAGATCATAGTGTTTTAAACATATGCATGCATAAATATAGCGGTGATACGCATGTTGTGGTTTTGCACATGTTATACCATAATGTGATAATGCATGGCGTTTGCAACTCACAGCTAAATGTCGAACAATCTAAACCATACTATACATCGAACAATCTCACATTTTATTTCAATTTGTGAGAATGTGTGGCGTTTGCATCTTACAACTAAATATCAAACAATCTAAACAATACTATATATTGAACATTCTCACATTTTATATGAATTTGTGGTAATGTGTGGTGTTTGCAACTCACATCTAAATACTTGTAGGCGTAGGTGGCGGGGCACCATACACAATGTGATAAACACATTATACATATGAGACATGGTTTAGTTTGTGAAGATCTAGCTAGAGCTTGAAATGTACTATGATTTGAAATCAACATAAAGTGGATTCAAAAAATCGAGTTCGAGTTCATATAGTACACATAGTTCATATGTAACTCGAGACTAATCATGTGGTGTGCTGTGAAGATAATACACAAACGATGGTTTAACTTGACAAAAATGACGATTGACGATTGTGAAGATAATTCAAATGCTTTGACTTCACAACAATCATTATTGTAGATCTTATTCAAATAGAGAAACGAATTCAAATTTAGTTCATATTGAAGCGGTAGTATATACGTTTGGAATGCACTAAAACGTTCATTTGAGTAGTAGGTTGCATGCATTATACACGTAGTGAAATATTTTAATTGAACATAACATGAATTCAAAGTTTTGAATGACATTTGTAGTGCGAATTGATTTCGTACAGTACACGTTAGGCTTGTCCGGAAAGTTCAACCCATGCCTTGTTAGCCCGAAATATTTAAGATATATCTTTGTCTCGTTGTGCTCCGACAACACCCTCCATCTCAACCCGCGCCTTGCTATTCCAAAATTACAACGCGCGCGAAAACTCCCACCTCCTGTGAAATCCCGACACGCGAAATGCCCGTGATACCCCTGAACCGAAAGAACCACCTCAAATCGGTGGGGGTACTTTCATAACTTACCCCACATTTCGGACAAGCGCGTCCCTAAGCCATGGTTCCCGACTCCCATCCCATCCGCCCACCCATTCGTAAATCGAGGCCGGGAAAACCCGCGAAGCCCCACACCCTCCTTCGTCCGCCACCCAGCCGGAGCCTCTTCCCCGACGATGTCGTCCACAGCAACACCTCGACGTCCCTCAGCCACCGTACCGGATGAGGATCCGTTGTCGATCTGGTTGTCCCGCCGGTTCAGCCACCCCGTCCTCCACCTCCAAGGAGCTGCCCCGATGTTCCCCTCGTCTTTCGCGCCACCTTCATTCCCACACCGCCGTCTTCACCTTCACCACCGAAAGAGCATCATCATCTCCGTTTCCTTGGATGAAGCTGCGGCCTAATCGGCGCCACCAAAGAGGTTGTACACTAATCGCCGCATTTTCTTCTTGATTCGATCTCACAGTGCTGCCGGCGCTCGGTCCCGAGCCGACACGGCGCGGCTCCATCCACGGCGGCGTCGCCGGCGACTTCCTCCATGGCGTCGCTCCCTCGGCGGCGACGTCCACATCAGTAGGAGCTGTTGCTGCTTTAGCTCGCGCTGCTGCTCTGCTCTTGCTCTCAGTCCCCTGCCTGGTCTGCTCTTGCTCGCGCTGCTGCTCTTGGTTGCGATGCTTCTCCGATTTATCTACACTTCAGTCGACTGAATCGACTTTTGGGTCAGTTGATTTTCAGGGGATGGGGGGCTCGCCGGAGTTAAGGAAGAACTAGCCGCAGTGGGGAGGGGGGCTCGCCGAAGAGGTACCCCACTATCTATCTTAGGGTTCAGGGTGGGGGCGGTGGCGTGGGGATCGCCGGAGAT
>NC_057811.1:383646771-383791148 GCF_018294505.1 Triticum aestivum | reverse complement strand
GGGGCGGCGGCGGACCGGCGGTGGGGAGTGTTTTCGGGGCGGGTTGGGCGGCGCGCCGCCGGCCGTGGGTGGCGGGGGCGGCTGTTTGGCCGGTGGTGGCTGGCGGCTCAGGAGGGTGGAGGTTGAAGATGAACTGCAGGCCCTTGATTTTGTATCCAACGGCTGCAAAATCGACTGACCAGAGATGAAAAAGTCAGTCGACTGATGTGTAGCTCACCTCTAGTGCATTCAGTTTCGACGGTAAAATTCAGTTTCGACAGCAAAATTCAGTTTCGACAGTTAAGTTCAGTTTCGACAGTTAAATTCAGTTTCGACAGTTAAGTTCAGAGATGAGCGGCTGATGTATACATCTAGCACTTTGTGGTTATGTATTTTACGTCATCTATTGGAGATGCTATTAGAATTCCACTCAGGTTAAGGTTGTCTCTCTTGTCCTGCTTCAGCCTCGGTGTCGTACAGCTCACCGGAGCTGCTCCAACGACAAAACCCTCCATCACAGCGGAGCAGTACCTCGGGCTCCATCTCCAGATGCCTAAGATCTTCTTCCCCTCCTCCGACAGCCAAGTCAGCCGGAGCATCCTCACCGGCCAACCCAATCACGCTGAGATCGACATGGCTTCGCCAAAGAGGTTGTACACTTCTTGTGGTTTGACTTAATCTCACCATGCTTCTTTGCATCCTGTGATCTTCCAATTCTTGTGAACCAAACACCCAGATTTGCAGAAATCTTGTGTTTTTAAATTCTCTGTTTTGCACGTGCATTCCTATCCTATTCCTATCTATTTCCTAGCCCTGCATTGTTAGAATCCTCAAATTCAAACAATCCCTTACACAATTACTTCTGTTACAGATATGTGTCAAAGAAAACCTTGTGTGGTTTGTCCTGCTCCTGCGGTGCTGTGTTCCACCCCAGCTCAGCTGCTCCAACGACGGAAGGGTTCACCGCAGCAGGGATCCGCTCTCTAGACTGTCTTTCGCCGCCTCAAATCTTCTTCCCTGTCGTCGGCAGCCACGGCAACTGCATTACCATCATCAACTGAGCAGATGACCTTGAGGACTACACGGGTCCGCAAGAGAGGTCGCACTCTTCCGTGTCTGCTTACTTTATGCATCGCTTAATATGACGACATGCTACTTTATCGTCGTGTTCACCTATTAGACTCCGACTCAGGTCCAAACTTATGCTAAAACTTGAGTTTTTAAATGGTTGTGGGGTACATATTGGGGCAGCAATCAGTACTATCTGTCTACTATCTGGTTAATCTCGGGTGTCTACTATGAGTTTCATGTTGGGTGCAAACAAACATTAAAGGAGCCATTATCTGTATTTTTTAACTAAAGCTATTATCTGCCTGCTATCATTGGTTTTGGGTCTATGCACATTTTGCTACCTTCACTCTGGATTTGTGCATGCACTCCTTACATAATCTCACTATGTTTTATTCCTATGCATGTCAGTTATTGTACACAATGGAACTGAACATGTAGAGCAAAAGAGACGAGCCTTGCGTGGCAATAAATTTCATGCAGACGTCGCTCCATGTTGGGCGCAAAGGCAGCCCGCCTCCACCCATTTCGTATCGTAATCAAGAGGAAGATAACTGTTCTGAGGGGGATTCAGAAGCAGAAGACCACTCCTATTTACCCCATGAGGTCTTCGCTCTAACTTGGCATGCTGATGTTGGTAATATCATGCATATGGTGCCTTGCATTGCTTACTGTATACATCAAAGATGTCATCTGCTTAGTTTAGACATGCTTTGTGTCAATGTCGTCTGTTTAGTTTCTTTATCGTATATGTGAATCATGCAATGCCATCTTGTTTAGCCAGGCATCATATATGTAAATTTTGCAATGCCACCCTAGTTAGCCAGTCATCTTATATGTGAATTATATCATGACATCATTTTTTATTACGTGTTAAATTTGTCAAAAAATTTAGTACATTCAATTACTCTTCCTGTGCATCAGCCATTCGGCACGGTCATGGAAAAAATCTGCAGTCGAAACAAGGTCTTCAGAGCAGACAATGCTATCTGACGAAGCGCATGTCTTGCTGGTTACAGATAGCTCCTCAGAGGAGGATTCAGAGACAGATGACCAGTCCTATTCCCCCCCCCCGAGGTGCATGCTCTAACTTGGCAGGGTTATGTTGCTCATATCGTGCGTATGGTATCTTGCATTGCTATGTCATTTCCTTAGTTTAGACTTGATTTGTGTGAATGCCACCTGTTTAGTGTCTAATTACCATATATGTGAATTATGCAATGCCATCTTGTTGCAAGACATTATATATGTGAATTATGCAATGCTATCTTGTTGCAAGGCATTATATATGTGAATTATGCAATGCCATGCTGTTTAGCCAAGCGTCATATATGTGAATTATATCATGCCGTCCTTTTTTTGTATTTCTCATTGCTTTTGTCGACAATGTTTGTATATTCAACTGCTCTTCCTGTGCATCAGCCATTTGAATTCGTGATGGAGAAATCTGGAGTGAAAACAAGGTCTTCAGAGCAGACAATGCTACCTGCTGAAGCAGATATGTTGCTGGTTACAGATAGCTCTTCAGAGGAGGATTCAGAGGCAGATGACCAGTCTTATTATCCCCCTGAGGTCTATGCTCAAACTTGGCAGGGTTATATTACTCATATCATGCATATGTTGTATTGCAATGCTTAGTTTTTACATCATATACACGATATTGAATGCCATCTCCTTAGTTGACACATCATATATGCGATTGCCCTCTGCTCACTTTCTTAGTATATAAATCATATATTTGAATTATATCATGCCATGATGTTTACATAGACAGCATGTATCTGAATTATGGCATGCCAACCCATTTTCTAAAGACATAATATAGTTATATCATCTCATCCTGTTTACATAGTCATCATATTTTGAATTATGTCATTCTATCCGTGAATTATATCATGCCATCATGTTTCCATCGACGGCATATTTGTGATTTATGGCATGCCAACCACTTTAATAGACACATCATATAGTTATATCATGTCATCCTGTTTACATAGTCATCATATTTTGAAGTATGTCATTCTATCTTGTTTAGTTAGCCATCATACATGTGAAATTGTGTCATGCTATCCTGTTTAATTAGCTATCATATATTTGAAATTATGTCCTACTATTCTGTTTGGTTAGACAACATAAATGTGAATTATTTCATGCCCTGTTTTCTTCCCTACTATCCATTGCACCTATCTATCTTACAATGTCTATACATTCAATTACTTTTCTTGTTTATCAGCCATTTCAATTGGAGGGGTGATGGCAGTATCTATGGGAGTAAAAACACGGTCTTCAGAAAAGATCGTGCTACCTGTCGATGGAGATAGAACCACGGTTGTACTTGCCCAAGAACTAGCCCCACCACACATAACCCAGACTCACGCAGATTGTACCCCTACCCAGTTGGACAGAGAACCAGCTACACCCCTTCTAACCCCAACCCCAGCAGATAGTAACCCAGTTCCCGTTGACACAGCACCGTCTCCACCACAAAGCACCCAAACACGATCAGTTAGTAAGGCAACTGTAGTGCCCAAAGCACGAGGACCACCACTCCGAACCCCAAGTCAACGCTTAAAGCAGAAGAAGAATTATTCTCAGGTCAAGTTCCATACCTATGGTTCATACTACTTTGCTCTTGCATCACTGTATTTACTCATACCAACTAATTTCAAATTTGAAGGATGCAATTGAAACTCCAATGGTGCAACAGGTATGTTTTAAACCTGTTTCTTTAACGTGTTTGCTGTTGTAACTTGCTCTATGTTGATTTCAGTTTCAATTGAATATACAGTTATGTTCTCATGCCATGCACATTACAAGTGTTGTTATTGCTGTGTAGTTTCCCACACTTATATTCTGTCTATTCTGCTTTGTCTTAAATAGATATGATTCGAACTGTATCCATCTTGATTTGGCAACATAAACTAGAATGATATAGACCATACAGTGACCATACTAGATAGATATATGTTTGTTTCATGCTGTTATCCTGTCCACCTTACTACTCAACTGGTTTACCAAAATGAGTTTCATATACTACATTGTAAACCTGTGATGTGTTTGTTTGTTTCTCTTTTAGAACACGGATAAAATATTGGAGAAGAGTGCCCCGTTATGCAATGGTAAAGGAAGTAATGCATATAAGGTTCAAGATAGTGAGACATCCCTATTGTTCTCCAAGAAAGCTGATAAAAACTATATTGAAGACACTGAGACAACCCCAAAGTCCTGTCTTGATGTAGTGTTCGAGTTACTGGCTACTACTGCTGGCACCAGCTCTTCGAACTCGCTGCCTGAATCATTTCGGCTTCTTGAGTCTCAACTTCAAGTTGAAAGACATCGATCAGATGTTATGCGACAGGAAGCCGAAGGACTGAGGAAGACCCTGCATAATTCAGATGCATACTTTCTGGTGCAACAACAAGTGCTGGAGGATTTAAGCGCCAAACAAGAGAAAGTTAATAAGCTTGCTAAGCATCTTGCCAGCATTATGGGTACCCAGGATATTGTTTCTTGAGCTCTTCTGAAGTGGTTTCAGTTCTGGACTTGTTTTGCTGCGGCGTTTATATGCTGCTTTGTTCCCTATATTTGCACTTGTGGCGAACTTTGATGCCAAGTGGATGTAATATCTGTAATAGCCGTGATAGCCTAGTGTAAGTTGCTTGCTTATTTATTTCCTTATTGTCTTGTTTATTTGTTTTCTTGTAGTCAGTGCAGTTCTTTTTCCGCGGTTTGCTAGTGGTCGCAATAACCTATTTTTTAAAACTAGGCCACATTAACAATGGGCTACATATTTACTGTAGTTAACATGGGCCCCTACGGGCCGTAGAAACAATGGGCCTTCTAAGGGCCGTAGAAACAATGGGCCTTCTACGGGGCGTAGACACAATGAGCCTTCTACGGGCCGTAACATCAATGGGCCTTCTACGGGCCGTATGATCGGTTGGCCAAACATGGTCCAATAACACACCACATTATGGCCGTAAATGGGCTAGAGTTGAAATCGTCCGTTCATGGGCCGACCATAACGGGCCGTCGTTAATCGGCCGTATTTGATGACGCTATGAAAACGGCCCAACATATTAACGGGCCACAAACGGACCGACTGTAACCACGGGCTGTATTTGGCCCACTAGCAGAAAATGACAGTAACGGGCCGAAAGTAAACGAATGCTGGAAATGAGCCCAAGAATAAATGGGCCCTGAGAAGGCCGAAAGATAACATGGGCTGGAAACGGCCCAACGGAATAATGGGCCGTTAATGGGTATAAAGTGATACACTGTTCATTACGGGCCAGTTTTACCACAGGCCGTTAATGGGCCGAGGGTTACTAAGGGCCTCATATGGGCCAAAAGACGTCATGGGCCGGAAGTTAAAACGGGCTGGAATTATATTAGAAGGCCCAGATGACGCTACTGGGCCTAATTCGGATAGGCCGTAAACGAGCCCTGGGTTAGCGGGCTGTAAATGGGCTATATGCGAACAGGCCGTTAACAGGCTTGCCGTGGGCCGGCCCGCCACCTTTTGACCAAGTCAAACGGGCCAGCCTTTTCACAGGAATGGGCCTCTGTTGGGCCGTGCCACGTGTCGACGTATCATAGGCGCTTCGGTTTCAACGAGTGGATGACATCTGTCCCAACGGTGAGCCGGCACGTGTTTCCTCCAGCCAATGATGATTTTACACGTGGAAAATCCCCATTGGTCGGGGCTGTTAACGGGTTATCGGATCCAAAACCGGACCCGATAGCTTAACGGCGTTCTGTTACGGTGGATGCCACGTGTCGGTCACCCTTGACGAAAGCACTTCTGTGACGCGCGATTTATCGTCATGGAAGTGGACACTTCCGTGATGATAATTTTGGTAATGTCATGGAACACTTCTACGACAGCACAGGTATGACTATCTTGATTCTGTCATAATTTTGTCATGGATGTACATGCATGAAAGAAAACGTGACCTACTGTGACAAACACGTATCATCACGGAAGTGTATTTTTTTGTAGTGATAAGCATGAGCGTTGCACCCAATCTGACTTTGAAAACAATTCCGAACACAGCGCTGATAAGTCGCCTGGGCACTCGTGAGCCCAAAAGGCATAGAAACATAGCAGAAAGCCCCAAAAGGTGTGATGAAGGATGTCTTCTCTTGGTCTTTAACTGCCATCTTGATCTGATGATAGCCAGAATAAGCATCCAGGAAACATAAACTCTCACAACCTGCCATTGCATCAATGATCTGGTCGATGCGGGGGAGAGCGAATGGATCAGGTGGACAAGCCTTGTTGAGATCTGTGTAATCAACACACATACGCCACATGCCATTTTTCTTAAGTACCAGCACGGGGTTAGACAACCACTCAGGGTGAAAGACTTCCACCATAAACCCGGCCGCTAAGAGCCGGGGTACCTCTTCTCCAATAGCCTTACGTTGCTCTTCATTGAAATGACGGAGGAACTGTTTGACCGGCTTAAACTTAGGATCCACGTTCAAAGTGTGCTCGGCGAATTCTCTTGGTACACCCAGCATGTCAGAAGGTTTCCATGCAAAGATGTCCCCATTCTCACGGATGAACTCGATGAGCGGGCTTTCCTATTTAGGATCCATATTAGCCACCACAGTGAACTGCTGAGATGAGTTGTCAGGGACAAAATTCACCTGCTTAGTATCATCAGCCAACTTAAACTTCAATAGAGGGTCCTGCTCAGTAGTGGGCTTCTTCATAGGGGTCATATCAGCCGGGTCAACATTATCTTTGTAGAACTTAAGTTCCTCAGTAGCACAAGCTGACTCTGCATAAGCTACATCTCCTTCTTCACATTCCAAGGCGACTTTCCGATCCCCATGGACCGTAATCGCCCCTTTTCGCCCTGGCATCTTGAGCTGTAAATAAACATAACAAGGGCGCTCCATGAAATTAGCATAAGCCGGCCGTCCGAATAGAGCATGATACGAACTCTTGATTTTAACCACTTCAAACCACAATGTCTCTGCTCTATAATCATATTCATCACCAAAGGCTACTTCCAGGGTAAATTTTCTAATAGGATACGCCAACTGACCAGGCACCACTCCATGGAAAAAACTGTGGAAGGCGGCTTAAGATCCTTGTCAGTTAAATTCATCCGACAAAAAGTGTCATAGTACAGGATGTTAATACTGCTGCCACCATCCATGAGTACCTTAGTGAACCTATAACCACCAACCTGGGGGGCCACCACAAGGGCTAAGTGACCCGGGTTATCAACCCGGGGCGGGTGATCCTCTCGACTCCATGTGACTGGATGCTCTGACCATCGTAGGTATTGGGGTACTGCCGGCTCAACAGCAGTGACTGGGCGCTTACGAACCTTCTGATCTTGTTTGCAAAGAGTTGTAGTGAAAACATGGTGTTGGCCACCATTAAGCTGCTTTGGATTACTCTGATATCCTGAATGATTACCTTGCTGCTAGTTACCCTAACCAGAGTGTTGGTTATGACTACCCTGATTACCCTGACCTGGATAGCCAGAGCTTGAGCCGCCGCCACCAAAGCCGGACCCCTGAGAACCGGATCCTGACCCGCCGGGCGGGCCATTATTATTGCCATGATTCAGATTGAGGCTGTAATTCCTGAACTCTCGCATAACCCAACAATCCTTCCAGGCATGACTGGATGATGGCCTGTTGGGAAGACCGTGCTTTGGGCACATGTCATTAAGAACCGCCTCCATACTAAAAGGCTTTGCACTGCCAAAGGGCGGCTTACCATTACCGTTGTGGCGCTGGTTCTTGTATCGAGTGTTGGTGTTAGCTACTAGATCTGACCCGCCATCGGGGTGTCTGCGCTTACCACCATTACCCTGGTTGTTTCCATTATTCCCTGCCATATTCTGTTGCTGCCCCTTACCATTGCCACTCTTCTTTCCCTCGTTGGATTTCTCATCATCAGATCCAGGGTCCTTTGTGTTATCAAAGCCTGCATACTTAATGAGAGCCGTCTTGAGCTCGCCCATGTCATTACAATACACTAGTGAGCGTCGGTCCTAAACAAACGGTTTTTTACCCCTTTCCGTGACGGCCTTCGGAACCGTCGGCAAGTGAGTGTATGCAATAGGGGGTCCTTCCCACACGACCCATAAACCGTCGGGGATATGGAACAGTGATCCAGAGGCCTTCCAAAATGTAATAGTGTGCGATGCAGCACACACTAAATTCTTTCGCACGTGTGGTATCAGTGATTAAGCGTTTCTAATGACACAGCGAAACCATACGGTCTGTCGTAACGAACCATTTGGGAAACAGTATGTAAGGCACACAGGCCAACATATGAACTGTGTGTGATTTGTGCCCTATCGCACACGAGTTTTCTGCGTAACCCGTCTGCCATGCTAGACTCCATCGCACACATTTTCCAACAATTACCGTCTGTGATAATGCTCTATCACAACCGGTTCAGGAGCCCCTTCGCACACATACAAGTGATGCAGATCGTTTGTGATTTGTTAGGTATCACCAACGGTTGCCACAAGAGTGACGTGTGCTTTTCGTTTGGGATCCCACACTTTTCCTGGAAAAAAAACGACTGGGATTGTATTTTGCATTGGGCATGGTTTACTCCCAGTTCTCGTGTGCGATAACGCGACATCACAAACGGTTCCGGAGAACCTACGCACACGTAGTAGCGTTGTGAATCGTTTGCGATCTGCTGTGTATCACCGACGGTTCCAATACGATTGATGTATGCTTTCCGATGTGGATCGCACACACTCATTTAGTTGAACCGTGTGCGGAGCAATTTCCAGGTTAAAACAAAAATATCCCATTTTGAATCGGCACGCAAAAAGCAAATAGGCCACAATATTCAATTGAACAAATAAACAAAAATATCCCATTTTGAATCGGCACGCAAAAAGCAAATTCGCCACAATATTCAATTGAACAAACAGTGTCCACAGGAAGAACGTTCATCAGATTTCACAACAATTGCAATTGAACATATGGTAGCTAAATTCCAATGATTTGTCCACACATATATGCAT
Organism: Triticum aestivum; assembly: GCF_018294505.1. Taxonomy (NCBI): domain Eukaryota; kingdom Viridiplantae; phylum Streptophyta; class Magnoliopsida; order Poales; family Poaceae; genus Triticum; species Triticum aestivum. The sequence goes on along the minus strand of NC_057811.1, from coordinate 383,782,083 downwards.
TACATAATTAATCATAGTGTACGAAATACAAAGACCTCATCAGATGCAAAATAAAGGATCCATGCGTTATATGTTTAGCGGCTAACTCTTACTCAATGTTTCAGGAGAAACCATGCTGAAATCTTCATCATCACCAGTGGGATTGATGTAGTGATCAAGGAAGAAGTCGCTGATAAATCTCCGAACCATCAGCAATTCACCAGCCGGGAGCGGTTCAGGGGTCCTCGGTTTTAAGATGAGATGATGTATTTTTAAGATCAGAATGTGCCATATGAGTGGAGTAGAAGATATTAATTAAGATAAACTTACTGGTACTAATTCGCGAGGATCGTCACAACTATCAGCAGATTTGCAGATGGGGATCATGTGCTGCAAACATAGTATCCACAAAGGTTGGTCCCTATTTCTTGCTGAGGACACTGAAATTTTTTGTACCAAATTAGTCATGTATTTGTCCTGTTAGGAACAACCTAACAGGTGTTAGATGTATTATTTTTTCTTTGGACAAAATAGAAAGAGGTTTATTTAGAAGCTTGAACATTTGACTAGCATAAGGAAAGGTATTTGCAGACTGTCGGATAAATTTTCCAAAAATAATGGATTTCTGTGTGTTACCGGAGAAATGATCTCGTGCTGCAGGTAGTTTCCTCTTGAACAGGTTCCCTATTTTAGTTTCCCACAATGTGAGCACACTGCAAATGATGATGAATTTTGACAACATCAATTATTGAACCAGATATGAATGCAAATTAATTTCAACATCATAGAATTCAATACCTATCCAAGAATTGATGAAGATGCGTCAGATCCTGAGCGTTTGTTGACTCTCTGAGAGAATCGATGTAGTAAACTGTGTTCTTATTTGGAACAATGAATACCAATATCCAGTGATTGCTACGTATTAAGAAAGCCATGAACTTACGAATGATGTCGAAATCTGAAAGGCAATCAGTGTATGCATGGTTGTTTACTTGACTTACCCTTCATGATATGGCCAGAGAAATGATTCTGCATGGGACGTGTTTTCGAAGATACGGACGACTGTGTTAACGACCCAGTCCCGTCGGTCCTTTTCATGTAATGCTGTGCCATTTTCTAATGCAGGATCTATGAAATCCACACTCTCACTTTATCTTCTATGCGCGTTCAATCCCTTGAGAGGAATAAAATGCAGTTAGTTGTTTATCATTTACAGCCTTGTATGGAGAAGTTGATCAGAGTTTGTTAAGTACTTACAAAATCACGCATCTAACAAGAGTGGCATCGAGCACCTTGAAGTTGAAGAAGAGATGTAAGTCCTCTAAGCTCACAATGATGGAACCAGCATCGTGTCGGAAATGATCTCTGTTGTAGTGGACTAGCAAATGGTGATGACCTTCTCACATTTGATCCATGCAATATTCATGTAACTCGCGGCAAGTGGAGCTGCACTCATCAAAGTATTCACCAACAAGAAATGGCTGACCATGGACGTAATTGCGTGCTTCAAGTACGTCTTCTTTTCTTTTAGCAAGCAACAATTCTACTTGTTCATCATCCATGGCGTCAGAAATAATATTACTCCCCGATTCGAACAAGCTACTGTTAATTTGGTTCTAGGCGATGAGCGCTTTAAGTAAGAGGCAATCGTTCTCTTTCCTCTTCACTTTCCCGCTGCGCTTCCTCATGGTCGTGGGTGTAGCCTTTTCGGCCACTTCCTTCTTGGTACTTGAAGCATTTCTGGCAGAACGTCTGGTTGCCTGCACGGTAGACTGCCGAGCAGACGGTGAAGCTTGGACGGACTTCTTAGCAGACTGTTTATTTATGCCGGACCGCTGAGCTGGCGGTGCTGCAGTGATGGACTGCTGGGCTGTAGGAGCAGAGTCATCGGACTGCTGACCATGCGTTGAAGCTATGTCGGGTTTCTGCGCAGGTGGTGCCAACTTGTCGGTGTGCTGAGGAGGCCGTGCCAACGCATTGGTTTGCTGAGCAGGAAGTGTTGACGCATTGGTATGCTGATCACGCGCCTGCGGACCGACGGACTGATGGGCAGTCGGTTCTGGACCTACAGACTGCTTAGCAGGCGGTTCCGAAGCATCTGACTGCTTAGTAGTCTGTTCCACCAGGTTGGTCTGCTGAGCATGTGCTGCAGCTGGGTCTCCCTCTGCTGCTTTAGCGACCGGCAACTGAACCGGTGGTGCATCATCAGCAGTTGTAGGCCTTGCCACTGGCTGCTTTGGGGCGGAGGATGACATGGCCTGTATGCCACAAAGTCGGTCCGGCTGATCACAGGTTGATGCATCAGCCCGCGAGAGCTGCTCTGGCAAGGAGAGCATCACCGGCTGAGGGGCGACAGTGGTTGCTCTTGGCGGGGATTCAGGAATCTCATCGATGAACTCTATTTCCTTTCGTGGCCACTGGATGTGATGTAATAGCGTTTCTCCCAAGGTCCTTTGCTCATCGACGTCTCCTAGGACATTCTTCAGGGCAAATTCATTGAATCTAGGCTTTACTTCAGTCACGTAGCACTTCACACAGCCCGGCTTCAATGGCACATTGTCCAAGAAGAGGCCATCTTCCAAGAAGGGTGGGCAAGCCCAGGCTGTTGCACATTTTAATGTACCTTCATAATGTGTAAGCACGCCCTTCAGTCTGTCTTTCATTCCAGATAGATTAGATATAGCATCATCACGAGCAGCTGCAGTCTCACTGTCGCTGGGGTCAGCTGATGCACAGCTACTCTTGTGCAGTGTTGTGGCACAATAAGCAGCATCATCCATGGCCGCCTCCCCTCCCATCTGCTGGCTATCTGTCAATGTTAGAGTCTTCTGCATCATCATCATTGACTCCTCAACATCCTTTCAAACAGTTGGATAAATCTCCTTCTTCAACTTTTCAAACAATGCATTCTGCTTCATTTCACTCCTCGCTTTTTTCATGTTGAGCATCTCTTCTTTGCTGAGTGTGAAAGCCCTCTTGTGCGGGACATTAACACCTATACCCCTTGCACGGCCAGGGGGCTCTTTTGTGTCCAGAGCAATGGACAGAATGTCACATGGCCCTGAGTTCCTGTAGAACCTTCCAGGGATCTTGGAATCCTCTACCATCACTTCATACAGTTTGGCGTCACCTGCGTTTTCAAAGTAATAAGTTATGTCATCATGCCTCTTTGCACGTGCCCGCAAGTAGTCTCAGGCACGTTCGCCCTTGATTTCACTAAAGGCCGGACTCCCACCCGCCGCTACTGCTTCTTTGTCCTCTTGTTCCCATATTAGTTTCATGTCGTAGTATCCTGCCACACCCATACGGTGGGGGTGTATGTTCTTCTTCTGAAGTTCCGATTGCTTGAAACTCTTCGCAGCAAACTCTGGAGTTGCCCTGACCCTTTTTAATTCTGCCCAGTCTGCCTTTGTAATTTGGGGGTATGCGGGGATTGGGTCCTTGCCTTCACTCAAGTACTTCTTGTACAGCACGTGCTTCCAGTTTCTCCAAGCATCCCTAGCCTTCTTCAGTGCAACGTGTTCCACCTGCATTCTCCACTGCTCTGGAACATTGAACTGATCCATGATCTCCCAGACTATCCTTCGCCATGTTTCTATGTCAGCCTTCCAAAACCCCGGCAGATTAATGTTGAGCCTTGCCCTGCCAACAAATCCACACACACTCCTGAACCTCATGCATGCTTTATCTGGTTTAATTGGAGCCTAGGACTTTAAATCAGTCTCGGTTACTTCATATACACCTTTAGGCTGGTGTGTGGGCTTCCTTGGACCATTCCTCCGTGTCCTGACCGAAAGGGTAATTGCTGCAGCTCTATCCCGTTCAAGACTACTTGATCCCTCACAATCTACTGAAGACCTAGGGTTGTCCGAATCAGATGAAGATACATGGCCTGAATAAGTGTTGTCGCTGCTACTCGGCATCTACAGAGAACACATACGAAACTCAGGAAAGGAGGATAAGCATAAAACTAACAACTTGGTATCAAGCTTTCTAAACATGCCATGCAATAATTTAGAAAATGTACGGCTAATTTGTTAAGTTTGTGTGACTCGGGCGCCCGCGATCTGTAAATAGGCAGTAACTTATTGGAACAAATACAGCTTATATGTAGTAAGGAAGGTAGATAATGAACATATATACGCTCTCCGTTATTTTATAGCCAATTTGGGAACATACGGAACGAAATTGGAAGAGGGATTGCAAGGAAATATGCCTCACCGTGATGGAGAGCAGTAACTAACAGGCTTCTTAATGCAAACCCTGCCGGACCATAGGAGAGGCGAGGGTTACTGCATCGATATGCTCGAGGGTGGCTGGCGAGAAAACAAAGACGGCGAGGCGCGGGCCGCCGCGTGTTGGGAACGGCAGTGGAGGTAGGCTTGACGCCGAAGAGCGGGCACACGGCCGGGGTGAGCATGGCGGTGCCGGAGAGGGTTCTGCTGTGGATCTGGGGGAGGGGGAGCTGAAGAAGGAGATTGGGTGGACTAGTTGAGTGAAACGCGGGCGGACGGTGGGGGGGGTGTTGCCGGCCAAGGTGAAAAGGGTGAAAAATATCCCTGGTCGCCGCGCGCGCGGAAAGGCCTATGCAAACGGTTGCCTCTAAGCGCTCGTGTGCACAAACAGAATAATTTCGTTTGAAATGAAGACGTACTAATTTTGAAATGAAGACATGAGTTCATCGTTTCTCATCTAAAATTTTCACACGTAAACCTATCACAACTTTACCACGGGTTTGATCTGCTGGCGCATTTCAGGTTTCGTGTGCTATATGTAAGACATTTTTTGGCATTTACCGTGCATGTTTGCATATAAATCAATTCCTAGCTGGACTGCATTTCTTGTCAAAAGGGATGAGGATTTCCGTTCGATCTGGGAGCATCCAACGGTGCAGACATACGATCCATGGGGTTGGGTTTTGGCCAATCAGAATGCACGACTCAGATCGCACGCGCAGCGAGGGGGGGCATCGGCCACGGTTTGGTAGGCACACGGCTTTCGTGTGTGAACCGTGTGCTATTTGAAAACATTTTTTTGGGAGGAGCTATTTGAAAACATGTACATGTGTTGTCGAAAGGGATGAGGATCGCCGTTCGATCAAGGAGAATCCAACGGTGCAGACGTACGATCCGTGGGGTTTGGGTTCTGGCCAATCAGAACACACGACTCAAATCGCGCGCGTGGCAGAGGGGTGGGGGTGCATCGGCCACGGTTTAGTGGACACACGTCTTTCGTGAGTGAACCGTGTGCTCTTTGAAAACATTTGCATTACCTAACATCATATTTTTGTTCGAATGAAAACATGAGTTCATCATTTTGCCTCCAATTTTTTTCCACGGTAAGAAATCATGAGTATAGTGGAGAGTGTCATATACTAGTATTATGAATATACAGTACATATGATACTACCTTTAATTAATTATAGCACATAGCTAGTATAATACATAGAGTATAGTATATCATATATATATATATAGATCAATTTTATTGCCATGCATGACACAAATTAGCATCCCATTTAACATGATACGGTATCTACCTACTATATGTTACTCTAACCCTCTTTATATATATTTAATTCTTTGCCACATCAGCATATATACTTGCTATTTTTCTGAGTGCATGACATCGTCGGCTATATATGATACCACCACTATGGCCAGCCTTATGTAGGGAGTATCATATAGTACTATATATATAGTATCATGCATATGATACTCGTGTATGATTCTACGTACGTACCTTCATAGTGCATATATAGTATCATAGAGTAGTACTAGCTCCCTCTGTAAACTAATATAAGAGTGTTTAGATTACTAAATAGTGACCTAAATGCTCTTATATTAGTTTACGGAGGGAGTATATATCATAGATGACCGTATTTATGGCCATGCATGACACAAAGTAGTATAGCATTTATTATATATATATATGTTACGGTATCTACCTATGTTACTGCTTCTTTGCCACATCATCATATTTTCTATTCCCGGGTGCATGATATCGGCTATGATACCCCCACTATGGCCACCCTAATAAGGCTGGTCATAATATGGGAGTAGCAAGCGGTATGATGCATGCCAACCAGACTTTTTGGATGATGTGGCAGACTGTTAAATGATGAAAGAGAGGGTGTGTGGTATCATATCATGATACCGTATAATATTAAATGTTGTACTACTTTGTGTCATGCATGGTAATTAATAAGAAACCTAAGATACTAACTCATGATACTATGCATGCGCGCATTACAGAGGTATTGCCGATCATATACTAGTATCATGCATATATACTCCCTCCTTTCCGGTTTATAGGCTTATATCAAAATTTTAGTTTTTCCATTTTATAAGGCTCAATTTGGTTGTTCCCCATCACATGTCCAGAGTCCAAGGTGCATTAAATCATTGGATGCAAGTATTAAGAGAAAGTTGACCAATGCATGTACTTTATATATGCATGCATGTATTGCAATTAATACATTGGAAACATAAATTTTTGAGGAAAACAAAAGCATTAATTGGGTGTTCTTGCAAACTACAAATGGTATTCCACCACTCACCATCTACCTTGGTTGGTGAGATTTTTGAATTGAGCCCTATAAGGCTGGTTGTAATGGGGAGTATCATATATATATACTAGTAGTATCATGCATATATATGATAGTGTAGCTAGGATAATAGCTACTTCTGTAATGCATAGTATCATAAGTTAACATCTTAGGTTGCCTTACTAATAACACAAAGTAGTAGTACAACATTTAATATGACACGGTATCATGATATGATACCACATCCTCTCTTGTGTGCCACATCATCCAGAAAGTCTAGTTGGCATGCATGATACCGCTTATGATAATACCATTACAACCAGCCTAGCCAAACCGGAAAGGAGGGAGTATGAGACTAGCTAGCCACAATGGAGAGTAGTACACTGGTAACATACACATATCCCTAGACTATGTATGTTACTACCTTCATAGTGGGTAGTAACGTAAGTGTAGTGTCATGCAGAGCTTCATTTCTTAGGTTACAGACTCATATTGCATTGGGACATGTGATGCTACAATAACTATCAGTTACTGAAACTATCTCTCTCCTCATTAACTTATTGCCACATAAGCAAGTTTGCTGAGTTGGAGTCGGTGTTACTGCTGAAGTTACTCCCACTGTGGCTAGTCTGATACTAGCTAGTCGTCTATGATATACTAGCTACCACACTAAGAGCATGGTCAATAATACCTATGTTACTCCCACTATGGGTACGATATATAGTCTTACTATAGTATGAGACTAGCCACAATGGGAGTAACATAGGTAGTAACATCACACATATCTAGATAAAGTAGATGATGTGGCAAGCAATAAATGAAGAAAGAGAGGAAAGTAGTAACATAGCTAGTTACTAGTAGTATGAGTAACATCACATGTACATATCAAGGCAAGATGTGTCTATAGCCTAATAAATGAAGTGTTGCATGTTACCACACATATATGTTACTCCCCACTATAGAGGTAGTAACATAGACTAGTGTAACACATGGGCATGTTACTAGTCTATGTTACTACCCATTGTGGCTAGTCTGAGTAACATCACACATCTCAAGGCAAGATGAGTCTATAGCCTAATAAATGAAGTGTTGCATGTTACTACACATATGTTACTCCCCACTATAGAGGTAGTAACATAGACTAGTAACATTCTATGTTACTACCCATTATGGCTAGCTAGTCTTATGTTATTGTGTACTTACTTGCTCTAATAATGCATAGTATCATAGAGTAGCTAGTATCATATGTAGTACTTTATTTATATTGTCATGCATGACACATAGTAGCATAACATTTATTATGGTACAGTTTCATGATATGATACTTAACCCTCTCTTTCTTCATTTAATTAATTCTATGATAGCTCATCAAAATTGCCTAGTTGGCATGCATGATACTAGCTATGATACCCCCTTACTATCAGCCTAGCAAAGGTGTACAGATCATTTGTGCGTCACTTTGTGAGTTTTCATCCGTTTGTTCGAGAAGCGGGGAGAAGTTTCAAACATTTCGGCCGCGAGGTGCGGCCACTGGCGTAGGCCTAGTTGGTATTTTAATTGCAGAAAATTCATATGGAGTTCGGACATCATCAAAATCGATCTATGCCTGTGGCGTGCTCTCACGACCCTGTGGAAAAAAATTGGTAAAGTTTGGCACAAGTTTTGATGACCGCTCCTTCCAAACCGGAGCATCTCACATGAAGGATCATGGTTTTCCAAAAGGAGACGTGTCAATTCAAACTCCTGTGGCCGGTGACTTCATCGTTTGGCCTCATAAAAATTTCCATGGTACGCAATCACCATTATACCATGGGTTTGATTTTCTGTCGCATTTCAGGTATCATTAGCTATATTTAAGAAATTTTTTGATATTAACGTGCATTTTGTGCATAAAAATAAAATTACAACCGGAACTGCATGTGCTGTCGGAAGGGATGAGGATCGCCGCTCGATCTGGGAGCATCCAACGGTGCAGACGTACGATATGTGGGGTTTGGGTTCTGGCCAATCAGAAAGCACGACTCAGATCATGGGCGGGGTGGTGGCGGGGTTTGGTCGGCACATGGCTTTCATCACCGAATCGTGCGCTATTCGCAAACCAGATTGCATATTTTTGTTCACACATACTGTAGTGAGATCGATTGAGTGTGCTACCTCTATGACATAATAATAATAATAATAATAATAATAATAATAACAACAACAACAACAACAACAACAACAACAACAAAAAACAGTTCATATTCATTGCCTGAGCTGACAGCATATCAAGGTCAACATATTAACGGTTCTTACATCAACAGAAAACCGGGCATAACTCACAAATTCAGTAGACGCGACAGCTCTAAATTGAATGAATTAAGTTGCAAGGTAGGCATAAAGACTAGTCTTATAGCTTAATTCCCATGTACATGTGGGAACTGGGATCAATAAGTTGACCCCGAATGAACTTGGGGTTTTTGATGTTTTTAAACTTCTGTTGCACTGGTGCGTGATCCCTTGGCTAGCAACTCATCAAATTCATGGTACTCGTCCTGATCGGCAACATCGTCGACACGCAGTACCCTTCTCTTCCCATGCATCGCTAAATGGCCGTTCTTATGCAAGGGGTCTTCCACAAACAAAATCTGGGTAGCATCGCTGGCAAGAATGAATGGGTCCGCGTGATATGCCATCGTTGTCCTGTTAACACAGGTCTTCCTGTACTCATCAATCCTTACCTGACCAAGAGGGATCCATGCGCACCTGAATAATGCCACCTTAACTTTCACATAGTCAAGCTCCCAAATCTCTTCGATGGTTCCATAGTATACCCTTTTATCAGCTTTATTTACAGTCATGCATTCTATTCGAACAGAGCTGTTCTGATACGAGGTCTTCTTATCATGTTCCTCAGTGTAGAACGTGTATCCATTTATGTCATATGCTTGGTACGCCAGCACCGTAGGTGATGGCTTTTATGCCAACCACGTAGCAATGTCATCGATGGATCCTTGTGCCAAACGATTCTTCAGCCATTCGGCGTAGTTCTTAGTGTGCTCCTTCATCTCCACCTCTGATGAAGGCACCATTGGTAAGAATCTTTGGCGTATCTCCGCCAAGTGTTCTTCGACATAAGCGATGAGAACTGGGCTGTTAAGTAGTACCATCAAATGGGCTTTCTTTGCCAATTCTCCGGGTGCAGCCATTTGCGTGCCAGCAAGGACTGGCTTACCTTTCAGCCTCCCCTCGTGGTGAGAGAGGGGCAAATCTATAGGTCTTTGTTTCGTGTATTCGGGGCAAAACTCAACCACCTCCTCCGCGGTATAACCTTGTAGGATGCTTGCCTCTGGATGGCTTCAGTTCCAACAAAATCGCTTCAGGATTCCCATGAATGGCTCGAGGGGATACATGTTGCGAAGAAACACAGGTCCACAATACTTTATCTCGTCGACAAGGTGCACAGTGAGATGGACCATGATATCAAAGAATGACGGTGGGAAAAACATCTCTAGGTTGGACAATATTCTTGCAATATCATCTTGCATATGGTCCAACTCTTCAGGATCTACAACTTTCTGCCATAGTTGGTTGAAGAAATCACAGAGATCAATGAGTGTGTTTCTTATATCTTTGTCCATCAGATTCCTGATGGCCACCGGGAGGATTTGTGTCAACATTAAGTTGCAATCATGTGACTTCATGTGTCCCAACTTCATTTTACCTGGGCTCACATCCATGAGATTTCTGATGTTTGCGGAGTAGGAAGAGGGTGTCTTAACTGACAACAAATAGGTGAAGAACTGTGTTGCTTCTTTTGTACTGAAATTGTAACTCTGGCGAGCTTTGATGAATTTGTCATCATCTTCTGCTTCACTCTTGCGTTGTGATTGATCAGCAAGCATATCGAGCCGTGAACCGTCACCATCCTTTCTTTTACCTTTAATCTTGAGCAGAGTACCAAGGATGCTTTCACATACGTTCTTCTCTACGTGCATGACATCGATGCAGTGACGTACATGTAGAATCTCCCAGTAAGGTAATTTCCAGAACACCGATTTCTTCTTAAACACTTGATCATTGGGTGTCAGTTTCACCGTCAAAGGGTGGTTCTTGCCAAGCACAACATTAATTTTTTTAGCCATGTTGTGAACCACCACCCCTTCATAGGGTCTTGGGGCTGCTGCTGCCTCTGTCGTACCATCAAATTCAGCTTTCATCTTTCGGTATGGGTGATTTTTCCGTAAGAACCTACGATAGCGCAAATACACTATTTTATGCGAGTTGGGAAGTCTTCTGCTAGCTGTCCTATCCATGCATGAGACACACCCTACTTCTCCCCTTGTTTTCTGCCCCGATGTGTTGCCTAATGACGGCATATCTTGGATGGTGTGCACCAGCATGGCATGTAGATCGAAAATCTCCTTTCTGTAAGCATCATAACATTTTACAGCACGCGCATCTATCCACACTGTCAGCAGTTCTTCTACCAGTAGCTAAAAGTAAATGTCGATGTCATTTCCAGGTTGCTTCGGGCCTTGGATAATCATTGACATCATAATGTATTTTTTCTTCATACACAACCAAGGAGTTAGGTTATATATGCACAGAAGCACCGGCCATGTGCTGTGATTGGTGCTCATATCGCCAAAAGGATTCATCCCGTCAGTACACTCCCCGAGCCTTATACTTCTAGGATCCTTGATAAAATTTTCAAACTTTTTGTCGATTAAATCCCACTGAGCCCCATCTTTCGGGTGCCTCATATACTTATCCGCAATTCGCTCATCATGATGCCACCATAACCTCTTTGCCTCTCTAGGGTTTGTAAACAAACGCCTCAACCTTGGAATTAAAGGCAAGTACCAAACAACCTTGAATGGGACTCCTGTCTTGATCTCGTCATCCAATTTGTACTTGTCCTTTGCTCTCCTGCGCTTGTATCGTGCATGCTTGCATGTGGGACATGCACGATAATCTTTGTACTCACCACGGTACAATATACAATCATTCACACAAGCGTGTATCTTCTGTACTTCAAGTTCCAATGGGCAAACAATTTTCTTTGCTTCATTCGTGCTTCTAGGGAGCACATTATCTTCCGGAAGAATTTCTTTCAAAAGACCTAACATCTCTGTGAAGCCCTTGTTTGATAGACCGTTTGCTGCTTTAAATCTGAGAAGCGCCAGGGTGGCACTCAACCTGGACTATTTATTTTCGCAACCTGGATACAATTCTTTCTTGGAGTCCGCATCAATGGTTGGCAGATCCTTGTACCCAATCATATGCTTATCTGGGCCCTCAAAATCTGCAATCATAGCAGCAAAATCTGGCATATCAAGATCGTCGTCATCTGCGTCGATGTCTTGGTTTTCTAGTGGGCGTTTCGGCTTTCCGGTGTTCCATTGGTAGCTTGATGCCTCTACCCCGATGTTTGATTCAACATCCATGTGACACTGATCGGGGTTTGGCATCTCGCTGCCCTGGGTATCTTCATCCATGACCTCCTCTTCACCGTGTCTGGTCCAACGTGTATATCCATCCATGAATCCCCTAGAGACTAAGTGCATCTGGACATCTGCAACTTCATGTGACTCTGTATTGGCACAATCAGTACATGCACACAAGATGTAATCCGCATCACCAATTCTCCTCTTTGTACTTTCAGCCAAATTCATGAACTCTGTCACGCCACTCATAAAATCTGCGGTTTTCCAATTTTCATTCATCGAGATCATTCCATCTGCAGCACACGAATGGTAATTAAAAACAAAACAACAACATTAATACACAGATTAACTGCTGTCCAAAGATGCGTGCATAAATCACAAGGTTTTGTTTTAATAATTACTGAGGGCGCTCCATGTTGTTATCCAGACGTGCTATGACAAAAATTAATGGCCAATCAATTTACACGCAGAGTACTAGTACAACACTACACTTAGGAATTGAATACCTAAATTTAGCCACTCACGAAAAGAATACCTTAATTAATTAGCCGCACGGCGACCTCCACCCAGCAGACAGACAAGCGCGATGTGGCGGCACGCCGAGACAGCAGGGTCGAGGAGCAAAGCTTAGTGCGGCTGCCGCCTGAAGTTCGACCTCCACTATCCCACCATCGACCGCGATGGATGTGCTCGAATCACGCCGCCGCCGACCTCGATGATTGAGCTCCTCCTATCTCCCGCTGCAGAACGAGGATTGACCTCCTATGATGCCGCCACCGACCACCGACCGAGGATTGACCTCTTCTCCGGTAGCCGCTGCCTAGGCCGCCGCCGCCATCTCTATATGCAGAGCGGCTGTTTTTTTACGGATATCCGCGGAGCGGCTGTTTACACGGTATCTCACCGTAACTCAATTATATGGACAGCTGGTACATCACATACGGTTATGTAACGGCAGCCGTGTCTAACCTACGTTGTCTTCTCACACGGTTTGGTGCGGAAATTGTGTGTGACGTTGTAATACCTAACACAAACGACATGTACAAACAGTGTGCCGTATACAACATATATATAGTGCCATTAGTAGTTCCCGACCGTTAGCTTATCTCCACAGTTTCCCCATTTCCCCCAAATCCCTACATAGCCTCCAAATTCCCTTGCGTGGCGCTGACATTGGGGAAATGCGGACGAGTGGTGCTGATGGTTTCGGTGCGGCTGCTCCTGCTCGTATCGCCGCCATGACGACGGCCGCCGCCGAGCACTTGCCTAAGATCATCAGAAGGTAGGTGTACTACGGATCCAAATCGTCCTATCAGGTTCCAATCTATCCCGATCTTTTTTACCATGTCCAAAGTATGGCTCCTTGCTGAATCCGTCCTGAATGACCCCCCCCCCACAGGAAAGCGATCTGCCGCCGGATCCGGAGCTTGACTCCAGACTCCCGCAACACGAGTTCAACTCCGAGTTTTGCGCCACCAAGAACTACCGAAAGCTGAGTTGTGTGCACGGGCACACTCCCGCTCGACGTCTATGCACGGAGGGATTCAACATTGGCAGGCGGTTTCTCAGCTGCCCCTTAGAGGTTAGTGCTAATTAAGTTCATCATTTTACTTCAGTTAATGCCACCGCTCATCCAGAATACTATTTAACATTGGCAGGGATATGAGGCTTGTGCCTTTGTTAACTGGCTGGAAGAAGAATGGCATGGCAGGGCTCAGAGTGTTATCACCAAGCTCGCAGAAGATAACATAAGGCTGAAGAAGAAACTGGCTGATCTGGAATGTACAATCAGTACGATGAAGCAAGAAAGAATCAATCACAGGCAACAGATGAAAGCAAGAGACAAGAAGGAACTAGCATGTGTAGTTGTGGTTGTCACATTAGCCATGTTCTATACGCTGTTTGCAATGATGATTAGGGGTTTTGTTTGACAGTATTGCTAAAGCACATCTAGATGTGCTCTAAGTAATGCACATCTAGGTCCTATATATGCCATTGATGTTACATGAAGATTCGTGCAGATATTTTTCTCTGTCTTTTTTCTTTTCCTTTCTAGTTTGATTATTACTGGCTTTATCAATAAGAAGAGCTCAATGTATTGCTTGCCAACTGTCCTACTCCGTTCGTACCGGTGCATAATCCCAAAACTCGTTCCTTGTTTTTGTCCTGAAAAAGGAAACCAGCCAAATAGCCAATAGGAGTCCTGCGCAACCCCGGGAATTTGGAGCGACTGGGTACAAATAATTACGGTTGATATATCAGCGGTTAGATAATATGTCAACCCCCGCTTCAATCCCTGCTTAATTGGCAGTTCCTCTTCTCTGCATACCCCGCTTAAGTGTCCACCATCTTCATCATCCCCGGCAGGCTGCGCTACACACTGGCACACACTCTGCAGCCATGTCGAGCAATAGCGAGGATGACAGTTCGGCCAGCAGTCTGGCGCCCGATGATAGGTCAACATCGGAATCATCCCGCTCATCTTCCATGAGTCCGGCGTCGAGCCCAGACCTCGATTATATCCGGTTCATGGAAGGGGCACCGCCTCCGGAGTCGTCAGACGACAACCAGACGGACGAGGATCTGTCGAAAGACGAAGAAGAGGACGATGATGATGAGGAGGAGGAATGGTCGAACGAGGAGGAGGACGACGACGACATCAACGACGATGACGACGGCGACGGTGATGAAAAGCCAACGGTCAGCGAAAAGAAGCGTCCTCGCCAAGCCGATGTCGCGGGCCATCCAACAAGAACAACAAGAAGGACTAAATTAAGCAGACTGTATATATCTCTGTTTATCCTGTCAATCTCATCGTAGATGGTTAGTAATATGTATTCGACAGAGATCTTCTACATTATCACCAACAGGTTGGTTTGTTGAACTGTGTGCCCTGACGAGCACACAATTCACAAAAAAAGACCGTATGGGCTGTCTATAATGATTGCACACAATTCTGATTACCGACCTGTTTGCCGGGTATCACACACATCTTGTTACGCCGAATCGTTTGTGTTCACCTCACTCATCGCAAACGGTTCATCGGAGTGAACTGTATGCTGTATATCGCACACACCTTGATCTGGCTGCCTGTTTCTGTTGTTCTGTCTCATCGCCAATAGTTCGTACAGATCAACCGTATGCCCCTCATCGCACACGCAACTAAAATCTGAACCGTGTTTGATCTATCATTCATCGCAAACGTTTTGCATCATTTTTGACGGTTTTCATACAGCACCGTTTGCGATTATTGCATCGCACACAGTTTCTCGAAGGGTCTCTGATCGTAGTGTCGCGTTAGCAGCATCCTGCAGTAGTGATAACGCTTAAGCCGCCCGAGCTTTTGCTTAAGGAGGGTAAAGTGACAGTTCTTTTCTAGGACCAGAACTGCCTGACCCGACGCAATGCTATCCGATGAGTGAATAATAGCAGAGACCCGCCAGACCCAATGGTGGACCGACTCATCCTCACGCTGCACGTAGTTATCCAGATCAATAATCGTCAGAGGATGGTTGAATGTCCCTTGGAAATTCTTGATGAAACATGCCTTCAACTCCCATGAACTGATAGAATTAGGAGGTAAACCTTTTAACCATGTGCGAGATGGCCCATCCAATATCATAGTAAAGTACTTGGCACAGACGGCATCATTGACATCCAACATATCCTTGGCTAACTCATAACTCTCAATCCAACCTTCAGGAGGGAGATCAGTTGTATATTTAGGGACATTGCGAGGACCCTTGAAGTCTTTAGGCAGACATTCATTACGCAAAGCCAGTACTAGAAACGGCACTCCAACCGTCCTGGCAATCATCCCGGCCCCAACTGAGGCCGAAGGGGTCATTGGAGGCTGCTGATAAGCCCCCTACTGAGCCGCTGCTGCCGCCTCATGACGAGCTCTGGCATCATCCACGATTGCCTGAGCATTGACCGGTAGGTTATCATCGCGGGGCGGCTTATCGTCAAGGGACGGGTTATGACACCGTTTGCTACTGGAAACTGCAGGCGACTCAATACGCTGGCTGTAACTTCGACTTGGGCGAGGAGTTGAGTGCACACGATCACGGTTGTATGAATAAGCTGCTTGCTGTGCCACTGTCGTCCGTAAGAGCTCAACTGCGTTCTGGGTTTCCATGCAACTGGTGACTCGCCATCGATCAGAATAGCCGCCAGTCGGGTCGCTGCCGCTAACATTTTGTCCACCAGTTTAGAAATGTGCCCTGGCGGTGGCGGCAGAAAATGTTGAGGCGGTGTTTGATTGGGGGTGGGTTAGGCGCCCGCTCCTCCTTCCGTGCCGGCTCAGGCTGGCGAGGTTGAGCCGCCGCCCGATTTCCTGGTGCATCTGGGTTTATCTGAGGATTCACTCTCGCATCTGGAGTGCTTGGCCCTGCCCCCGGGGTGTTAAATAGATTCATGGGCTTATAATGCAAAGGCAGGCGAGTCTGGTGCCTCCTACAAAGAATTGTGTTAGAGGCATTCTGATCCAGACTTAAACGCCAAGCTTCTAATCTCACACGCTCCGACTCAGCCGCGATCTGAGCCCGTTCGGCTGCCGTCCTGGTATTCTCTGCATTGATATCCTCTTGGGCCTTAGTGATCTCCGCCTGAATCTTCCCATTTTCTGCATTGCGCTCCGCTTGATTCTCTGCAGTAACCTCTGTTGTTAGCAAAGTTGTCAGAGTGGCCAAGAGATCTGATAAGACCTGAGCCGGTGGCCTATCTGAGCTACCAGCACCGGCTGTTGCAGCAGCGGTCGAGACCGATGTCATAGCCGCAGTTGTAGATGAACTAGGAGCCGGCCATGTGCCAGCCATGAAAATAGCAGCCCTACACGGCGGCTCATAGGGGTCTGGAATACTGTTGCCATCGGAATAGCCCCCAAGCCCACCGTCTTGAAGCTGGTAAATCGACCCCGTCTCTTCGGTCGAGGACTCATCACCTGGAGAGTCTCTCCTCCAGATACATAATCTTTCGCAAGGTCCGCGCCATGCACGAAACCGATGAAAACACGCTTTCGGCCGGGTTGAACCCGGGCGGGTTGCGTGCGCCGAGCCGACTCGATGAGCTCCATGGAGGTGTCCGGCTCAGGCTTAGATTCGCCGATCTTGCCGATGAAGACGTGAATTCCGCCGAAGGGGACCCGATACCCGTACCCGATTGAGTCGGCCTCGGGGCCCCAGCCAGCGTCGTCGATGTAGAGCTTGCCGCGGCGACTCTTGGTCATCCTGCCAATGACGTATCCCTCGATCCCTGGGAAAGAGCCCCTCAAGAACTCGAAACCACCGTGCGCTGGCCCCACTGTGGGTGTCGGTGTCAAAACCGGCGGATCTCGGGTAGGGGTCCCGAACTGTGCGCCTAAGGTTGATGGTAACAGGAGACGGGGGACACGATGTTTACCCAGGTTCGGGCCCTCTCTATGGAGGTAATACCCTAATTCCTACTTGATTGATCTTGATGAATATGAGTATTACAAGAGTTGATCTACCTCGAGATCGTAATGGCTAGAACCCTAAAAGTCTAGCCTGTATGACTATGATTATGATTGCCTCTACGGACTAAGCCCTCCGGTTTATATAGACACCGGAGGGAACTAGGGTTGTACAAAGTCGGTTACAGAGAAAGGAATCTTCACATTAGGGCGCCAAGCTTGCCTTCCACGCCAAGGAGAGTCCCATCCGGACACGGGAGAGAGTCTTCGGTCTGGTATCTTCACAGCCCATCAGTCCGGCCCATGTATCATAGTCCGGACGCCCGAGGACCCCTTAATCCAGGACTCCCTCAGTAGCCCCTGAACCAGGCTTCAATGACGAGGTGTCCGACGCGCAGATTGTCTTCGGCATTGCAAGGCGGGTTCCTTCTCCGAATATTCCAACATAGTCTTCGAACACAACGAACGTGTCCGGCTCTGCAAAGCAAGTGCCACACACCACCGCAAAGAGTATAATATTTCACGAGTCCAATCTGCTGACAACTTTTTTGTAGCGTGATATCACGTCACCACCCGGTTATTGTCTCGAACCGTTTTTTTAGCCTGTCGCTCCATGTTTCGAGTCACAATTTCATTGGCACGTCTTGTCAAAGCAGAGATCGTGTCCCTTTATTGCGGGATCCTCATCAATATGGGCGTGGGTATCCCAACCGTTCTGTAGGCATGGTTCCTTAGGAATAGGCGGGTTTCAAGGCTTAGGAGGAGGCGTTCGATATTCATCGCCTTTATAGAGGGGCTAAGACCCGTCTGGCTCCTTCACGCCAACCCTTTCCTCAACCTCTCCAACCTCGAGTTCCAGCACCCAAGGTTCAATTTAATTGCTTCGAGCTTCCCAGTCATGTCCGGACCCAGCCCTCAAGGTCGGGGGGTGGCTTCCTCTGTCATAGAGGAGGATATTGCGAAGCTCCGGGCGGCAAGATACCTGACCGCGGAGATCCCCCCCAGGCTTCCTGCTCAAGGGCAGGTTATTCCTACTCCCAGATCCGGCGAGAGGGTCGTATTCATTTCCCACTTCCTCCGAGGGCTAGGGTTCGCTCTTCACCCCTTTGTTCGAGGGCTCATGTTCTATTACAGGCTAGATTTTCACGATCTAGCTCCGGACTTCTTTCTCCACATCTCGATGTTCATTATCATGTGTGAGGCCTTCCTCCGTATTCCCCCACACTTCGGCTTGTGGCTCAAGAACTTTAATGTAAAGCCGAAGGTAGTTGATGGGAAACAAGCGGAGTGTGGTGGTGCTACAATGAGCAAACTCATCAACGCTTCTTGGCTAAAAGGATCCTTCACAGAGTCTTCCAACTTATGGCAGCGGGAGTGGTTTTACATCACTGAACCCCGTGGTACCATGTGGGTAGCTACACCTGCGTTCCGATCTGGCCCTCCAATTCAGCTCGCATCATGGATCAATAAGGGGTTGGACTGGGGATCAATCGACGAAGTGCAGACTCTACAAAGCTGCATCCGGAGTCTCCTTGAGAAGGACACCGATCTCATCGACGTGATTCAAGTAATGTTAGTCCGCCGGGTCCTCCCATGCCAGCGATGGCCCCTCCGTATGTGGGAGTTTAATCCAGAAGGACCACGAACCCTTCAGCACTTCTTCGGCGCGACGCAAAGAGGAATGTGGAAGTTATTTTTCGGGACACGAAAACAGTGGTCGAACACCACCGAGGACATCGGCCTCGACTCCAACCATCTAGATACCTCGGTAAGCACTTGACTCCTGAACACAGCTTAGTTAAATATCCCGTGATAAGATACTGAGAAAACCATCTTCCTCCAGGGCTGGATAAAGAAGGCGGAGCGAATTAGGTGTTCGGCCCCTCTTCCCAAAGACTCAGCTAGTCCTGTGCTAACAAGGATGCTGGTCCCAGCAGCATACCAGGTGCCGGTGAAAGAGGACAATGAGGAGAGCAGGAAGGCAAAAGATAGCCTCCATTCTGAAGGTACACTAAACACTGTGTCCAGGGAGATTAAGGCTCCCTCTTCCGAAGACAAAAGAGAAGGAGAAGCTGACATCCTTTTTCCCCATGGTAAGAAAAGGGTCGCCTCCGAAGATTGGGAAGTAAAGGATCCTAAGCGAGGTAAGACGCCCCTGTCAGGCGGTTCGGGCTCAGAAGGCGACGTTGTCGCACAGTTCCTCCGTAAGGACAAGCCTTTAGCCGAATCGTAAGTGAACAAAGGTGTTTTAAACATATCCCATTCCTTTTCCTGTTACAAGGGTAACATCTAGAATATATGTTTTGCAGTCCGGCACACAGTCTTCCTCAACAATCCTCTTCCTCGGGGGGTCTTCTTCCGGAGATGATGGAAAGCGAGACGGCTCCACAAGCTTCCTCGCCCAATAGGGCGGACGACTTCGAGGTGTCGTCCCGGAGGATCTCTCCCGATCAACAGAGGATAATGAAGACAACGCCCCAAGGTGAAACTTCGGCCGCCCAGGGTCCGAGGTGTGCGGTCCCTGCGGGGACCAATAACAAAGGCCCCGGACTATCCGGTTTACAGCCGGCGACTCTAGGGTCGAGCAAACATATCCTTTCAAAGGGAGTCCATACTCCCACAGCTGCTTCCAGGAATCCGAAGGCGCCGGATACACTGATGGACATGTTGTGATATTCGTCCGTCTCAGAGGAACATCGTACCTTGATGGGTACGGTGGTTGAGAGGATTCTGTCCGCGAAAAGCGGATTGAATGAAGCCTTCATGGGCCTAATAAGAGGCTACAAGGTACGTAATGTTATCTTTTCGATTGTGCTTTATACGCAAAATGCACCTGTGTATAGATAGTAGCCCCTGAGACTCTGGTTGGCGTCCAAAGGGAGGCAATCAGAGGATCGAAAAAGATATACCTAGGAAATAATCTAATTAATTGGAACACGGGCTTTTGCTTCCATCACGACTGCCCATGCTACAGAGGTTGCAGGTCTGAAGCAAAAACTTGATGTGGCCAATGACGACATCACACTTATTAACAGGGGGCTCGACAAGGCGCAAAGTATGTTTTGGGGTGGTCAGTGTATGTATGTATAATAACATGAGCACGAAGCTAGATTTATATACTGAGACATGTGTGACTGTAGATGGTGCTGCAGCGGTGGAGACCCTTCAGGCTGAACTTGCCCGAGCCAAGGAGCAAGCCCGGATGAGTAATGTGGCTGCCAAGAAGGCAGCTGATGAGTTCAAAGCCGAGCAGGCTGCTCGGCGCCAGTGCGAGGAGAGAATGTCTACTATGGCGCGCGAGCTAAAAGAAGCCACTGTCCGGTGCGAATTTCTCGAGGGGGATAACAAAGCCAAAGCGGCCGACCTCGACAAGGCCTTACAAGAGGCGAGAGAAGCACGATCTGAGTCTAGAGCGGCTCGGAAGGAGATCCAGCAAGCTGGGGAGATAGCAGTCGGTAAGCCTTTCTTATTACAGACTAAATTCGGCGATCTAAAGTATGCCTCGCTTAATCAAATGTGGAGCTCTCCAGACGCATTCTTGGACTTGCCAAAGAGCGCCTGCGATGCGGCGCAATTTTACGAAGCGCAGGAAGGGTATGCAACGGAGAAGCTTTTCTGGTCACAATTCGGCATGCCAAAGCGCCCGCTGTTGCTGAACGAACAGATGGCCCAATGGGCCGACCTCCACAAGATATCCGGTTCTGCCATGAAGGACGTCGTGGTCCGGCTGTGGCCGACTGAGCCAATTCCGAATAGTTATTTTGGTTTGGTGCAGCAAATTGTTGATGCGGTGCCGCGTATCGACGCCGTTAAGCGGTCAACGTGCATTGAAGGTGCACGGATGGCCTTTGCCCGCGTCAAGACATACTGGGCGAAGATGAAGGCCGCCGATATTGTAGCGAAAAGTCCACCCAAGGGCAAGGACCATCACACGCCCGAGCATTATTTGGAGGATGTCTTAGAGGGTGCCCGCTTGATAGAGGGTCAGTGCTCAAAAGATATAATACTCGAGTGAAATGTATTGAAATTGTAAAAAAATTGTTATGATATTTTAAGGCTATGCCTAAAAGTTTTGGCTCCTCCTGTGCGGCCGTTTTTGTATAATCTGAAAGTTTTCCAGTCGTCGGCTTCAGCCCCCTCACATAAAAAATGGGGATGTTCAGAAAAGCACTTGATCACTCTTGACCCAACGTCTTGGTCCGTGAAGGAGGTGTCAATGCGGCAAACTAGGCAATCGGACTATAGGGCTTTAACACTTTCACTTAGCCATAGGAGTTTGACGGTGGGTCGACGATATAGCCCCTGGTATGTACGCAGTTGTCTGAATGCGGTGCGTTACACAGGTGACCAAAAGAACGGTCCTTCGTGTAATATGGAAGGAATCGTGAAAGATTCTGATAAGTCATTGAGTGGTTGACCAGCTCTCGCCGCATCATGATAGTCAGTTTTTGGCTTTCTCTACTAAGGTGCTCATCCGGATAAACCAGGACACAATCGCGGTAGTTCTCCCTTTACTACCCTAGCCAATATAGCGGAACGTGAGGTAGTAAGCACAGGAGCCGGGCAACCCAACTATTGACCAAAGACATGATTCGGAGCTGATGCATATAAGGCCAAACTCGTGACGCCGAAGTGTGCTATTAAGCTGTTCGGACTTGCCGGCAATTCATTTGTTCCTATATTGAGCCCTTGGCAATTTCTGCCGAGGTGCGTGCGTGAAACAACCGAAGAAACAAAATTCAGTTCTTTAGAAAAAACGAATACTGAATACGGATTATGTTCACTGGAACCTGATTGATATGTCAATTGCCATTTTATAGATAATAACTCCACGACCCAGGCTATTTGACATGCCGGTGGTCGAAGGCTGAGGGAGAAGGCTCTTTATAGGCTCGAAATAGAGAGTGCGGTCTACAAAAATTATTTGGACCTCCTGTCGCACGTATGTGCCGCCTTGCCTCGGTGAAACGACTCCTTAATAAGAATAGCCTTTGGGTAAGTGTACGAAGCCGAACTCCGAAAGAGTCCATAAGATGACCAGTCTTTGAGCCACCTGTGGTAAAATATAAAAAATAGTTAGAAAAGAAAAGGAGGCTATGGGAGTGTTTGTAGGCCTGTCTGTATTGTGCCTCCGCCGATGACCAGGATAATTATGTATGTGCGGTACAAACTTCGCGGGTATATGAGGTGAACGACGGAGGCCGAACTGCTAATCCAGCTCTGATATTGTTCGGTTCCATTTAATAGAGACCGGCGGCTTAATGGCCGATGAGATATGCGGCTTGATGCGGCCGCTTTGTATTTTGGCTGTAGTAGCCGTAGTATGATCCTCTGTCGATCCGTATTTCCATTTATTGTTATGACGCCACGTGGACCGGGCATCTTAAGTTTTCCGTGGGCGTAGAGTGGGACCGCGTTAAAACGAGCAAAAGCGGTACGCCCCAGAAGTGCATGGCAGCTACTACGGAACGGGACAATATCGAAGGTCAAGCCTTCGCTTCGGAAGTTGTTCGGCGAACCGAAAATGACTTCCAATGTGATGGAGCCCGTGCAGTGAGCTTCTACGCCGGGTACTGCTCCCTTGAGGGTAGTTGTGGTGGGCTTGATTCTTGAAGGATCGATGCCCATTTTGCGGACAGTGTCTTGGTAGAGTAGATTAAGGCTACTGTCGTCGTCCACAAGGACTTTCATGAGATGGAACCCATCGATAATTGGATCGATGATCAGAGCCGCCGAACCTTCGGGACAAATATGGCTAAATTTTGGTGGTAACGGCTCTATGGCGCATGCGTCCCGAAGTGCACGCCTGCGCTCCCCTGTAGGGGTGTGCGTCACGTATACCATGTTTACGGTTTTTACTTTGGGGGGAAGTTGCTTCTGACCCCCGGTATTTGGCTGGCGAGTCTCTTCGTCATCGCTGTCACTGGGCGGCCCCTTCCCCTTGTGTTCAGCATTAAGCTTGCCGGCTTGTTTGAAGACCCAACAGCTTCTGTTGGTGTGAGTAGCTGGTTTATCGGGGGTGCCATGAATCTGGCAGGGCCGATCCAGTATCTTGTCTAGATTGGATGGTCCGTCTCTATTTGCCTTGAATGGCTTTTTCCGTTGACCGGGTTTGGGGCTGCTGAATCCAACGTTGACCGCCGTGTCTTGCGCTCTTTCATTATTATTGCGACGCTTGTGTTTATTGCGTCATGGCTTGCCGTTGCCGTCTCAGACTTCGGAAGTGTCCGGATCGCTCGCGCTGTTGCCTCTACGCGCGAGCCAGCTGTCTTCTCCCGTGCAAAAGCGGGTCATTAGAGCGGTAAGGGCTGCCATGGATTTTGGTTTTTCTTGACCGAGGTGGCGGGCGAGCCACTCTTCCCGGACGCTGTGTTTGAAGGTCGTGAGGGCTTCGGCGTCCGGACAATCAACAATTTGGTTCTTTTTAATTAAGAACCTAGTCCAGAGCTTCCTGGCTGACTCTCCGGGCTGCTGGATGATGTGGCTTAAGTCATCGGCATCTAGTGGCCGGACATATGTGCCTTGGAAGTTATCACGAAAGGCGTCTTCCAGGTCTTCCCAGCTGCCAACGGAGTTCTCTGGAAGGCTGTTTAGCCAGTGCCGTGCTGGTCCTTTTAGTTTTAGTGGGAGGTATTTGATGGCATGGAGATCATCACCGCGGGCCATGTGGATATGGAGAAGAAAATCTTCAATCCATACCGCGGGATATGTTGTTCCATCGTATGATTCGACATTCATGGGTTTAAACCCTTATGGGAATTCATGCTCCATTACCTCGTCGGTGAAGCAAAGGGGGTGTGCGGCGCCTCTATATCGGGCCACGTCGCGACATAGCTCGGATGGAGTCCGTCTGTGGTTCTCGGCCCGGGTGTGATTATGATTGTTGCGTCCGACTAGGTAGCCGTTGTCGCGTGTCGGGGCACGCCCCCGTGATCCATAGATCAATCTGTTCTGCCCTGCTCTACTATCCAAGTTCTGCCGCAGGTCATATGTATGTCCCTGAGCTGTTTTATCTCTGCCTTTACGGTGAGGTGGCGCGGGCTGGTGGTCGGCTTGAGTTGCCGCTTTGTCCCGGCCATGTGGTGGTTGGTCAGCCGCGTTGCGCGATGATGGTACGGGCTCCAGCGCCTCATCATCGAACTAAGGTAGCAATTTGCGCTTCGGATAACATTTGGTTGGGCGCTCGAGGCCATATTCCTCGGCTGCCAGGACATTAGTCCATCACTCATTGAGCAGATCCTGGTCAGCTTGAAGCTGTTGTTGCCTCTTTTTCAGGCTCCTTGCAGTGGCGATTAGCCGGCGCTTAAAGCCCTCCTGCTCGAGAGGTTCCTCAGGTACGATGAAGTCTTCGTCACTGAGGCTCACCTCCTACTCGGAGAGTGGTAGATAATTGATGTCCTCCAAGTCTTCGTTTATGGCCTATTCATCAGGGCTAACTTGCCCATCTTCCCGATCATCCTGTTCGGCAGTTTGCTCGTCGGGGTCTTCTCTGTCTTCGGCACCGTCCGGAGTGTTATCTTCTCCTGTGCCGGTATTGCTGTTTTTTCTGTGGCGTGATTTAGATCGGCGCCGCTGATGTCGGCGCTTTGGTTGTATCTTAGGAGGTTCATCCTCGACTGGATCTTCCTTGTTATCGCCATTGTTCCCTTTAGGTGTGTCCACCATGTACACGTCGTACGAAGAGGAGGCCGTCCAGCGCCCGGTAAACGGCGGGTTTTGGCCCTGCTCCTCTTCGGCATCGTCATTTATACCGTCGATGTCTTCGGAGCCATAATCGAGCGTGTCGGTTAAGTCTTCGACAGTGGCTATGAAGTGGGCGGCGGGTGGGAAACAAAATTCTCCATCATCAGCCTCCAGTTCGAACCGGATATAATTCGGTTGTGAGTCCCCCGCTAAGGATAGTGTTTTTAATGAGTTTAGCACATCGCCTAAAGGTGAGTGCCGGAAGATGTCCGCGGAGCTGAATTCGACGATCGATGTCCGATCAAGCTCGACGTACGCGGACACACGTGGTTCGAAACCTGTAGCCGGAAACGAGTCCGAGGCTCTGGTGGCGCAGATTCCACCCGAGGTTGGGTCTGTGTGCGGCTCCAACGCCGCTGAGTCTACGGCTTCCGTGGCTGGTTTGAGCTTCCCGTCCTCGGGTGGCGTGATCTGCTCCGGACCTAGGGCCAGAGCAGTTACAGGCGCTATCTCCTGGGTGTGGTCCGATGACAGATTTAAGTCATGTTCATCGCGATGGTAGGGAGCGGCTGCCGTGGGCTCGAATTCATCGAAGATCAAAACTCCGCGGATGTCAGCGACGTAGTTTAAGCTTCCAAATCTGACCTGATGGCCAGGGGCATAGCTGTCGGTCTGCTCTAGATGGCCAAGCGAGTTGGCCCGCAGTGCGAAGCCGCCGAATGCGAAGATTTGTCCGGGGAGGAAGACTCCCCCCTGGACAGTATTGTTGTAGATGATTGACGGGGCCATCAAACCTCTTGAAGACGATGCAGCGGAACTCTCAATGAAAGCACCAATGTCGGTGTCAAAACCGGCGGATCTCGGGTAGGGGGTCCCAAACTGTGCGCCTAAGGTTGATGGTAACAGGAGATGGGGGACACGATGTTTACCCAGGTTCGGGCCCTCTCTATGGAGGTAATACCCTACTTCCTGCTTGATTGATCTTGATGAATATGAGTATTACAAGAGTTGATCTACCTCGAGATCATAATGGCTAGAACCCTAAAAGTCTAGCCTGTATGACTATGATTATGATTGCCTCTACGGACTAAGCCTTCCGGTTTATATAGACACCGGAGGGGACTAGGGTTGTACAAAATCGGTTACAGAGAAATGAATCTTCATATCAGGGCGCCAAGCTTGCCTTCCACGCCAAGGAGAGTCCCATCCGGACACGGGAGAGAGTCTTCGGTCTTGTATCTTCACAGCCCATCAGTCTGACCCACGTATCATAGTCCGGACGCCCGAGGACCCCTTAATCCAGGACTCCCTCAGTGGGCGCCAACTGTCGTGGTTTTGTCACGGCAGATGCCCTCGTGAAAGGACTTAGGTGCGAGGCCCTGGCTACAGTGATTAGCTTAAAGGGGTTGAGCGGGACGAGAGACACGAGTTACCCAGGTTTGGCCCCTCACGATCGAGGTAAAAGCCTACGTCCTACGTTGAGTTATATTGTTTGAGTATCGATTACAAGGGAGCGTAGTCGCTTAACCTAGCTCTCGATTGATTATCACTTATGTTTAACCCGCCGCAGGGTCTCGCCTTTATATACACAGGTCGAGACCCTGGACTTACAAGAGTCCAGGTCGGGTCATACTCCGTGGCCGACCCTGATTCTAAGTCGCCTTTCCTTGCTAGGCAGTCGCCATCGGGCGGCTTACACCTCCGAGTCTCACACCATCTCCGGGTCTTGGGCCTTCGGTCGACCCGCCTCGTAAGCCGCCTCTAGACATCATGTCTTGGCTTCTTGGGCCTGTTTAGGCTTCATCACTGAGTCGCCAATAGTGTAACCCGACCCGCCCTGAGGGGGTCACACCGTGGGGTTATATCCCCAATACCACCCGCATGCATCTTGACGCGCACAATGGATGACGGATTTGTTGCCGCTAGGTAGCGTCATCGCGGAAAATGACGTTGCTAGGCAGTCGCCGTCGGGCGGCTTACACCTCCGGGTCTCACGCCATCTCCGGGTCTTGGGCCTTCGGTCGACCTGCCTCGTAAGACGCCTCCAGGCGTCATGTCTTGCCTTCTTGAGCCTGGTTAGGCTTCATCACTGAGTCGCCAACAGTGTAACCCTACCCCTCCTGAGCGGGTCACACCGTGAGGTTATATCCCCAACACCACCCGCACGCATCTTGACGCGCACAATGGACGACGGATTTGTTGCCGCTAGGCAGTGTCATCGTGCAAAATGACTTTGCGAAGCACTATATCATGCTCGCCCATTCTGTTACACTTCGGCGGAATGTTAGCGCGCGTATCAGATTAGGAGGATCATAGGCGACATGGGAAAGGGAGGAGAAATTAGGGGACAGGATGCTTAGGATACCATTAATCCCTGGCCCGGGTGCTGGCTAAACCTGCAATTCCCCCTGCTGTTCTTACTGATCTGCCTGCCCGTGACAACACAAATATAACTCGCTGTCCCCTGGCCCTGTGTGTTTATTTAAGCGCGTGCGCACGCTCTGTGATTAATGCCACTGTCTTGTGATGACATAGTTGTCCACATCCATGCTTGCCATTAATGCTGTAGTATCATCTCTCTCTTTCTGTGTCAAGTTGATCTGTCTCTCCCTTAATTGCGAGTCAGCCGGACCTGGAATAGCAAGCGTGCATGCACGTCTACGTGTCGACGGTGGAGTTGATCTGATTGCGGCGTCTAGCTAGGGTTACTATTGTTGGTTTGGATCTACCCATTGATTGACAGATTAACTCCATACGATTCAGTGCTGGTTTAATTAGGAGGAACGGAGCCACATGCCACTCTCAATTTGCCATTTAGAGCAATCTCGATTTGCTGTACTAGCACGGGTAGTGCACGAGTAGATCAGAATCTGAAAATCCTGACGAACAAGACGTGATAGCATGTAGGCCAAAAGCCCCGGCCAGATTAAGCATATAATCTCATGTTGTTAGTATAGTAGCTGCTGCTAACGCTGGACAAACTCTGTTACTGCAGGGGTACTACGCACGGCAGTCAAAATCTATACCGGTCGATTTACTGCATGGTTGTTTGGTCGGGCAATGGCACTCATTAGCTGGAGATCCGGCTCCAGCGGAATAGGTGTACATATGCCCTCGTCAACTTGGCAGGCATCCCATGGCTAATGCTCGATCGGTCGATGGATCGACCAGGGATTTAGGGAATTAATGGCGTGCGTGCCACAGCCCAACCCAACCAGGGTTTCTCAATCTCAACTAATCCGCGCACGTGGGGTTCATTAATGAGCTTTGGGGGCCAACTAAGTAGCCGCTCGAGCACATAGATAATCTAGTTACGTGCAACCAGATCGATCGACTACCCGATTTAAGTTAGTATACTGGGCTCTCTTCTAGGATCCTCCCATGCAAGCATGTTGCACTCTGGAAATAGGATTCTCACATCGCCATGGCACCGTCCCTAAGATCAAGCTAGCTGCTGGAGGAGACGATCGAGCCGACCGCCTGATAGTTAACAAACCGAAGCGTGCGTGCGTGCGTGCGAGCCAATCGTTATGTCTGTTGCGCACCACACGTACGCGCGCAGGCGTGAGTATAGCAGTAACTTGGCCGAGCGTCCATGCGGGCCGGCCGGATCCACCAATTCGTCTGTCTGCACACGTGCATGTACGCTTGCTCGGCCGGGTAGGTCACGCGTAGAGTGGCGATGGGTGTTTTACCCTGTTCCGGCGAATGGAAGGAGAAAGTATACGGTATACTACTTTTTTTTCGAGAATACGCCAATAGCGTACCTTATCTTTATAGAAGGGAGAAAGACAGTTTACAAGACTCGTGCGATCGATGCGAACATCCATCGCCCGAGCACCCACTCACACCCACCTACAAGATAATCAAGTGTGATCTCTCACAAAACGGTCTAATCCACCCGCACCCACACCTGCATTATACCACTCGCGGATTTCATCAAGGATGGCTCTAGCTAGCTCACTATAGTCTTTAACTTGCTCCGGCCGATTGAACACCTTGGCGTTCCTTTGCTTCCACAGCATCCAAGCCGCGCCGATGACAACCGAGTCAAAACCTCACTTGTGTTTCCCTTGGAAACCAGAGCGAGCCCTAAGCCACCACTCCACAAGTGTGTCCGTGTCATTCGGAAGAAGGACATTGATTTGTAGGGAGTCGAAACACGTGTGCCACACTTGGCGAGCGTAAACACACTGCACCACAATGTGCTCAACTGTATCCTCCTCCTGCAAGCAAGTGTAGCAAGGCGAGGTGTTGTCCTGCAACCCATGTCGCGTCCGTCTGTCAGATGTCCAAAGCCGGTGCTGCACGGCGAGCCAAGCAAAGATCTTGCACTTTAGTGGTGCCCAGCTACGCCAAATCACGGCAGCAGTAGGTGATCTGATCGCGCCCTGATTAAGTTTGTCATAGGTGGATCTCGCTGTATACATGCCCGAAGGGTCATGCGGCCAAGCAAAGGCATCCTCCATGTGCACATCTCATTGAACAGTGGCGACTGTGTGTCTCAGGTGGACAGTTTGTAGAAGTGCCCCAAAAGAAGTCTGTGGTTGGACATCGAATGCCCATCTCTCATCTTCCAAGGCCCGAGCGACCGTACGGGAGTTCCTGATCCTCGTTTCCACACCAGCCACCAGCGTGGGCGCAATATCTCTGACAGAGAAGCCGTGGATCCATCTATCTTTCCAGAAAAGTACCTTATTTCCTTTGCCCACCGTGATCTGAATCAAACTGTCAAAGACCTGTCTAGCATCGTTGTCCACCATGAGCTCCAATCCATGCCACGGCCTCTACGAGTCCGTGTGCCGCAACCATTCCCAATGCACCCTAAGTGCCAGCCCTTGCAGACTTAGGTTTTTCACCCCAAGACCACCGAAACAGGTTGGCTTGCAGATTGAACTCCATGCCACTAGGCATTGGCCTCCGTTAACTCGATCTTTTCCTGCCCAGAAAAAAGCGCGCATCCAGCCATCGATGTCCTCCAAAACCCAGCCTGGGGCCTTCATTACGAGCAATTGATGCACTGGTCTCGCCTGAAGCACCGACTTGACAAGCACAAGCCAACTTGATCTCTGCAATAAGCCTCTCTGCCAAGCCGGGAGGCAGTGCCGAACTTGATCCAAGAGAGGCTGCCAATGCGCCTTGGTGAGGTGCTTGATGGCCAGCTGCAGCCCAAGATACTTGCACGGGAATTCTCCAATGGGGCACTGCAGTATCTGCTCGACTCTTGCTTTGTCTTCCTGATCCTGAGAGATCAAGATAGCCGAAGATTTCCTATAGTTTACTCTCAGACCCGAAGCATCTCCAAATAGTGCAGCGCGATTCAGACAAATAGGAGATCTTGGGGTGTAGGTTTGACGAATAGTGCCACATCGTCCGCATATATGGATAGGCGCTGCGTCGCCGTAATTCCAGTGAAGGAGCTCAACACACCGTCAGACATGGCTTTAGAGATCATGGCCGTGAGGGCGTCCATGGCGATAACGAAAAGTAGAGGAGAGACCGGGTCCCCTTGTCGCAGTCCTTTTGCATGCAGAATTCTCCTTCCCGGTACTCCGTTCACCAACACAATAAAAAAAAGACACATCCGTGACATTTTGGGCCGAACGAAAAAAAATTATGTCATACATATGACACTTCTATGACGATAATTATGACAAAACCCGGTATCATCATAGATGTGGTGGGCTCCTACTTCTATGACAAAAAATCATGACAGAAAATGGGCTTTTCGTCCTGGGTGGGCCGGAGACGCAGCTGCATGACATTCTTTGGGCCGTCCATGACGGAAAAAACCGTGGTAGAAGCGAGGGCGAGGAAAATTTCGGGGAGTTCCCGGTTACGGTGGGAGGTCGGGGCCGAGCGATGCGTGTTTCTCTCGTACACGTACGCGCGTGTGTGCGAGGCGTTGGCTCTAACTGAACCTGAGCGAGGCGTTGAGCTCTAACTGAACCCGAGCGATTGCACTGCAGGCTACGCGTTACTGAACCCGAGCGATCGATCGATGGCTGTTAACTGAACCCGATCGAGCGATTCCTTCGCTACTGCTGCTAACTGAAGCCGATCGATGCTGCCTCTGGGATGAACAGTGAGCGTTGCGGGGGGGGTTTGGATGAATAGTGACTGGTGGCGTTGCCTCTGGATGAACAGGACCCCGTGGTGTGGTGGAGGGCTGGATGAACAGTAGACGGTGGAGGGGTGCCCGTGGAGGGGTGGTTGAACAGGACCCCGTGGTGTGGAGGGCTGGATGAACAGTAGACGGTGGAGGGGTGCCCGTGGAGGGGTGGTTGAACAGTACCCCGTGGTGTGGAGGGCTGGATGAACAGTAGACGGTGGAGGGGTGCCCATGGAGGGGTGGTTGAACAGTAGCCGGTGGAGTAGCGCGCGGTGGAGGCTGGATGAACAGGAGCCCGTGGAGGCTGGAGGAGGTCGACGGTAGCCCGTGGAGGCTGGAGGAGGTCGACGGTGGAGATGAACAGTATCCCGTGGAGTCCCGTTTTGTGGTACGCCACACCCCTCCCGGTGAACAGGACCCCCGTTTCGACCGTAGGAGGTCCGTTTCATCCGTTTTGCGGTACGCCACACCCCTCCCGATCAACAGGACCCCCGTTTCGACCGTCGGAGGTCCGTTTCATCCATTTTGCGGTACACCACACCCCTCCCGATCAATAGGACCCCCGTTTCGACCGTAGGAGGTCCGTTTCGTCCGTTTTGCGGTACGCCAGACCCCTCCCGATGAACAGGATCCCGTTTCGAACATGGCCAGTCGAACACAAGGCCGTTTCCTCCGTTCTGCGGTATGCCAGGCCTCGTTTCCATTGCCTGTTCCGTCTAAGCCCTCCCGATGAACACGACCACGCATTCCGTTCCGACCGAGCCGGTTGGCTCCCACGCGTTCCGTTGCCTCCCCATGAACACGACGACGACGCTGTTTCTCCGTTCCGACCCAGCCATGTCAACGAGCCCTCGCCGTACGTATGCGCGAGTAGGCGTTCGAGACCCCGCCCGTATGTACACATACGTGGCCGTATTTTCTTTCTTGCGCCCTGGCCGTTGTACATACGTGTACATGCTACGCGCGCGCCTCTACTACGACACGTGCGCGCCTCTACATCCACCAGTATATATGTACGTACACGTTCGCGACCAGAATGACAACGCTACGTACGCTTCGACCAGGTGGGTCCCGACTGTCAGGCACTTCCTTGCGTGCGAAGATGTAGTTGGTGGGTCCCAGCAGTTAGGGGGGCGAATCGTTTTGTTTTTTTGCCCGGACGCACTTCCTTGCGTGCGAAGGTGTAGCTGGTGGGTCCCAGCAGTCAGGGGGGAAACGTTTATTTCGTGAAATACGGTGGCCCGTCCGGTGGGTCCCCACTGTCAGGTGGAGGAATAATTATTTTGCGCATAATAAGCAGGCACTTCCTTGCTGCGGCCATGGACCCAGCTGTCAGCGTCTCCACGCACAGTACTCTTCCAATGGAAGTCGATCGTTGACCACATTGACCACGCCGCGCCGAGAGCACCACGGCGGTGGACGACGGCGAGGCCTAGGAAGGGGACGACACGGAGGCAGGGAAGACTCGGCAGTTGTTTCCCACACGGAGGGGAGTATGACTGTACGAGGGTTTACTGGTTCGTCTGCCGTCGCCGGAGAATAACAGCAGGTGTGGGTGAGTAGAGGGATGGCTAGGCCAGCGATGGGAGTACGGTGGGGCGGTGAGGCCTGCGCGGCAGCACAGCCGGTCGTGGGGAGGAGGGAGCAGGCAGTCCCGCCGGCGCTTGTTTGAGCGGCTGGAGCAGGAAGAGCAGAGATTGAAGAAGCACGACGACCGTTGGATGGACATCCAACAGTCAATGCTTGTGCGTCAACCTTTTTTTAGGAAAGCCTCAAATCTGTGGAAAATAGCATACAACCCATCTGCCATTATTTCTAATAATTTATAGCCCATTTGCTAATTCTTGAGGTTTTTTTGGAGTCCATATTCTTTTTGTTAGCATTACAGCCCATATTGTGGCCACGGTTAAAAAATTATACAAAATTTTACATATTTCGGTGCGGTCCGAACTGTTTTTAATCCCGAAATTTCGACTCACATTCAAACTGATTTTAAAAATAAATGTATATCAATATAAAATCCAACAAATTCTCCACGCATAAAAATTAATGTAATTTAAAATCTTGAAATGAAAAAAAAATATTTGAAACTCATTGCCGGTTTGATGTGTTTTAAAAATGTACAGCCCATTTCTCATTACTGATGGGCCATTTTCTCGGCCAGCCGAATGAAATCTCTCCTCGTCTTGAAAGATTTGCAGCCAACAGGCCTGACAAAGCGACTTACTTGGCAAATCACAAAAAACTGGGCTGTGGCCGTGGACCCAGCTGTCAGCCTCTCCACATACAGTACTCTTCCGATGGAAGTCGTTCCTTGACCACGTTGACCATGCCGCGCGGAGAGCACCACGGCGGTGGACGACGGCGAGGCCTAGGAAGGGGACGACGCGGAGCCGGGGAAGACGCGGCAATGGAAGCCTGCGCAGAGAGGAGTACGAGTGTTCACTGGTTCGGCTGCGGTGTGAGGCTGCCGTCGCCGCAGGGCCTGGCCAGTGACGGGAATAGTAGGGGCGGTGAGGCCTCTGCGGCAGCAAAGCCGGCCACGGGAGGCAGGAGCATGCGGCATGACCGGCGCTGCTTTGGGCGGCTGGAGCAAGAAGACCAGAGGTTGAAGAAGCACTACGGTCGTTGGATGGACATCGTACGGTCACTGGAGCTAGAATCGTTCATATTGACTAAGTTGACAAAGCCCTTCGTCCCTGTCAACTTAGTAGGCCCACAAGTCAGCCTCCCACCAAGGTGGGTCCCAGCTAGCCGGGGGAGTATTCATTTTTTTGTGCGTAAAAAGGAGGCACTTCTGGTGGGTCCAAGCTGACAGCGGGGGGAAAGTTTTTTCACGAAATACGGTGGCCCGAACGATGGGTCCCAGCAGTCAGGGGGAAACGATTTTTTTCGCAAAATACTGGTGGCCCGTCCGGTGGGTCCCAGCTGTCAGGTGGAGGAATAATTATTTTCCGCGTAATAAGGAGGCACTTCCTTGCGGCTGTCGTGAACCCAGTTGTCAGCCTCTCCACGTGCAGTCCACGTCTGATGGAAGTCGTTCCTTGACCACGTTGACCACGCCGCGCCGAGAGCACCAGGGCGGTGGACGACGGCGAGGCCTAGTAAGGGGACGACGTGGAGCCGGGGAAGACGCGGCAGTGGATGCACACGTGGAGAGGAGTACGAGGGTTCACTGGTTCGGTTGCGCTGCCGTCGCCGCAGAATAACAGGGGGTGTGGGTGAGTGGAGGGATGGCCTGGCCAGCGGTGGGAGTAGTAGGGGGCGGTGAGGCCTCTGCGGCAGCACAGCCGGCCACGGGAGGCAGGAGCAGGCGGCACAACCGGCGCTGCTTTGGGCGGCTGGAGCAAGAAGACCAGAGGTTGAAGAAGCACGACGACCGTTGGATGGACATCGTACGGTCACTGTAGCTAGAATCGTTTATATTGACTAAGTTGACAAAGCCCTTGGTACGTCAACTTAGTAGGCCCACAGGTCAGCTTCCGAAATGGTGCGCCCCAGATGTCAGGGGGAGGAATCATTTTTTGGGCGGGTGAAGCTAGAATATCCGAGATTGAAGAAGAAGCACCGCATCCGTTGGATGGACATCTAACAGCCACTGCTGCTAGAACCGTGTGTTGACTATAAGTTGACAAAGCCTTGTATACGCGTCAACTTTGTTTTTTTAGGGGACGCGTCAACTTAGTAAGGCCAGAAGTGTGTAGCAGAGAACTTATAGCCCATTTGAGATTTGTAAGAATGTGTAGCCCATTTTTGAATTCTAATGGAATTTACTACAGCCCATTTACAGTTTGTTAAAAGTATAGCCCATTTCAACCAACCGTTCAAAACAGAATTCAATAAAATTTCCCACATTTTGATGGGATCCGAAATATTTTTATCCCGAAATTTCTAGTCAGATTAAATACAATTTCAATATAAATTTATATTACGTAAAAATCCAACGAAACATTGCGCTCGCAACAATTAATGAAATTAAAATTTTCAATATCCAAAAATAATATTTTATAAAGTAATCACGTGTTTGGTGCATTTTTTTATAGTTACTGTCCAGTTTTTATAATTACATCCCATTTATTATTTCTTAAAGCCCATTTTCTTGTTAAGCCTAATGCATCCCTCCTAGGAAAGATTTGCAGCCCAGCGGGGCGGAGAATAACAACTTGACCTTACCTGGGTATTCCTAAAAAAAAGTATAGCTGGGCTAGCCATTTTCAGCTTGAAAAAAATTAATATCTGGGCTGGATTTCTGGCCTGGGCTAGACGGGGCACAGCCCGCCCAGTTAATACCTGCAGCGATGTTTTCGTTGTTGTTCAGAGGAGAAAAATTAATATCTGGGCTAAACATCGAAAAACTCTGCAGTGCTCACACCTCAAAAACACAAATACTGCTCGAGCTGCTTGGTCCCAGCTGTCGGCCGCTTCTTGTGCAATTCTCTCGTTTATTGACTACTACATAGGTTGCCAATGTCCTGAGACCGTGATGTCAGGAAACCAGGAGGAAGCAAAATAAATTATAGTTATATATATATATATATATATATATATATATAATAAGGAGGCACTTGCGTACGTGAGGCTATGGACCTGGTGGGTCCCCATTGTCATCCTCTCCAAGTAAAGTCATCTCCTCGCCCGCGCGCGCTTTCCGCGCGAAACAGTCAGCGCCGCCCACCCCGCTTCCCGGTGCAGGCGATTGCTCCGCCTTCAAACAACACAAGTGCCGTCCGTCCGTCCATCTACCGCCCACATTAATGATATGCGGTTGCCGAGGCGGCTACTCCGGCGCCACACGTCCGTCCCTCCGCCCGCCCACCATTGCTATATAAACTACTGCGCCGACCATAGCCGCAGGCATCCGCATCTGTTCCCTTTCTCCTGTCCACACCACTACTGCCCACCATGGCTTCCTCGCGCTCCAGCGCTCTTCGGGATGGGTGGACGACGGACCACAAGGAGATGGCAGCCATTGTTGCCGACCGGCTGGCCGGCAGGCAGCCGGAGGACGACGACGTCCCAATGGAGAACATGGTAGTCGACGATCCGGCGCCAACCCCCTCCTCCGCGCCATCCTCGCCGGTGCATTGCACCATGACCATCGGCGAGGCCCGTGCCCAATATATGGACAGGGTGAGGCAGATGCGTGAGGAGCAGTTCCGGGAGGCGCAGGCCGACGCCGCCTACAACAACCATCTCTTCCAGGAGCACCTGCAGGCGGAGGAGCAGATCGCCGCGGAGCGGGCGGAGCAGGAGGCGCTGCTCGACTCGTACCGCTCCGCCCGCAAGGACCGCCTCAAGCGCTGGCGGTATCGCATACGGGTGGCGGAGGCTGCGGCCACCTACAAAGAGGCTAGCAAAGAGGGCGATGAAGCGGGCGAGGCGTTGTTTGGCGAGACCGAGGACGAGGCAGAGGACAATGCCGGCTCCAACGAGTCCCCGTTCCGCTGGCGTCAAGGAGGCCCTGCTCCGCCGAGGCCCCGCGGCACCAACAACGAGGTAGAGGACACCGCCGGCTCCGCCCCGCCAACAACGAGGCAGAGGACATCGCCGGCTCAGGCGAGGCCCCACCCTGCCGGCAACGTGGGGGAGGATTTCCACCGCTCCGCTGAGGCGTCGCCTGCTAGCAACGAGATAGAGCACATCGCCGGCTCTGCCGAGGCCCCGCCCCGCTGCCAACGAGGCCGCGCCACACAGAAAACGAGGAAGAGTAGAACACGGTAGGTCGCCGCCGCTCGGGTCCAAGTAAGGCCACCGCTGCTACCCTCCGGTTGAAGCCAAGCTAGGCGGGTTGACCATTGACGGCCGGTTAGCTTCTTGGCGGCGAGCTGCGCTGGAGAGCTGCGCTGGAGAAGAACGCTGCTTCTACTTAACTGCTGGTGCAGTTGGCTGACTGACACGTGGGCCCAACAGGCCACATGTCAGTTACGCAACTGCACCTGCAGTTAAGTCACTGAAGCTTCTGTTCGGCTCAGCGGGACACAGGTGGGTAGCTTCGGTTAATTAATTATACCTCCAGCGCACCCCTTTTTAGTTGAAGAATGTATGAAATGTAATGAAATCCGGCATGTTTATATGAAATCCGACCATGTATGAATGAATTTATTTCGATTAGTTCGAATTCCTGTACCACTGGCATTGGATGAACATGCAAAACAATACGTACTAGCATTATTCCCAGGATGATCACCTCGTTTGCAGCAGTTTCACATGTACTCCCTCCGGTCCTTTCTAGTCTACATACAAGTTTTGTCTGCAGTCAAAGTATCTCTACTTTGACCAATCTTATACAAAAAAGTATGCACTTTCACAATGTGCGAAGTAAAAAGGAACAGAAGGAGTACAAAGAGTTTGAGCAGCTTTTTAGCGGTTATGTACATTGCAATCAAACACACAGGCCTGGCAATTCATAGAGAACATTCAAAACAATCGATGATTATGCATCTCAGCGACTCACATGTCAGAGGCAATATTTACTTCACAACTAAAGAATAAAGAAAAAATTGATCGACGCTGCTGACAGCAAAGGGCGTCCCATTCTAAAATCAATGAGCAAAATTTGACAAGGTTGTCCATTCCAAAATATCAAATGCCTACGATTGTGGAATGGGCAGGGTTTGCCATCAGTTCGGACATTGACATGGCACCTCGTGCTAAATAAACTAGCTGTTCTTTTTGTGCAGTTCCACCAAAATCAACCAAATTCGCGCGTAGCTTGTATGATTTCGCCCTTATATGTTGCAACGCCTTGAACTTATCGGCACCTCCTTTCTTGTGGTGGAAACGAAATGAATGATTCGATGTATTCATGAACATTTTGTGCAGTTCCCATTGAAATCAAGCTGAGCACCCCTGTTTGCACAAATACAAAAAAGTGATTAGTATAAAGCAAATTGTACTATGAATTGATAGTTTCAACAGGCACATACATGGTCCATGTAGAGCACACTTTTAGAAAAATGGAACTCACCAGAAAGAATCCTAGAACAACATTGTACTCACGCATCACAGCAAAAAAATGGAGATTTGTCAGTCCTTCTGAGCTGAAGTTAGTTTGGTCTTGTGGGGAGTAATGTAACCATCCTTCAATTGGTCCTTCTGATGAGAAGATAGACATGGCTTCTTCATCCTGGCATAATCGGAACTAGTCACTTCACGTACTCCATATTCTTCTTCAGAGGAAGATGATCCTGTTGTGCAAAGACAAGAGGACTACTAAATGCTAGCATCCCTGTTTGCTCGAAAAAAGGAAAGGAAATATTTAAAACAGCACAGATGAAGCACTTCTCAAGGACAATACCACTTTTTCATGACAGTATCTAAACAGTAGCACAACACCAATAGAGATGACAAAGCTCAATCATATGGATGAAATCAGTGGGCGAGTACCAACCTTTGTCAGGAGGCTTATTGTGTAGAGCATACAGATGAAGCACTTCTCCGGAACCATCTGTTGCTATCTACGGTGGTGGCCATGCTTACTATATACTCCTCGATTAATTTAATGTTTCCAACATCTTCTTGTGCAGTTCCACTAAAATATATGGTATCTTCAAAGGAGATCCCTGTTTGCACAAGTAGAGATAATTACATATTACATTAAGAGTGGCATCAAATCAGTGGCAAAACAATTGCTCGTTCCAGCCATAGCAATAAATTAAGATGCAAAACTATATCATTACTTGTGTCATCACAGTTCCAGTGCTTCATTACAGCACCGGGAGTTGATTTTTGTTTTTCTTCCGCTTGTTCTTCCCCTTCATCACTTGGTTCAATAACAGACAAGCTTCTCCTTCAATGTAAGATTTGGCATGTCAATTAGGGAGCACAAGTATAGTACTAAACTTAATTTTCTGATGAAAGTGGCAAAATACAGGCCAGCACTTGTGAAATATCCTTATCTTACCTCAATGGGATATTACGGTGCACATACAGATTGGAAGTCTTGTCTCCATTTGTGCAGTTCACTAAAATCAAGCAACATTATCGTACAAGTAGCACAACATATGAAAGCACACTGCAGAATCATGTGAAAGAAGGCTAGTACTGACCTCTCATGATGCGGAATTCAAACAACTCACAAGAAGAAGATCTGAACCAAATTCGCCTGAACGGATAGGAAGTAAGATCTCCTCTTATGCAGTTCCACTAAGATCAAGCAATCAAGCAACGTTGTCGGTGTGACATTTTGGTTGAACTGCACAAAACACTCTTAAAACAAAAGTGTTTTGTGCAATGCAACAAAAGGTCACAAACGAGGTGAAGTAGATAACCCTGTTTACACAGAGGTGCAAAGGAAACAATTAGTGGTCAATAACGGTGGATGACACAGAAGCAAACAAAAAGAAGCATCTACCTTATCTAAATGGGAAAGAAAGCAAGACAGTAGCATTTCTCAAACGGTGGCATTGATTAATATTAACATAGATATTATATTAACAATAAAATTCGTTAAACATGTAATTTGCTTTTAACTATGGCATTGCATCAATTTTCCAGCGGCATTATTAGAGGGTGTTTGTTTACAGGGACATTTTGGTGTAGGGACTAAAAAAACTCCGTGTCAGTCCCATCTAAACCAAACAGGAGGGACTTTTAGGGACTAAAAGTGGGCATTTGGGACTAAAGAAAGAAGACCCCGAGGGAGTCTTTTTGGGACTTTTTCCAACAGTTGCCCCTGCCACGCATCGCACCTTGTCTCTATTAGTTCATTACTAGGGGTAACATGGTCTTTTAGCATGTCATTTAATAACCTCTAGTCCATGTTTAGTCCCTGGAACCAAGCAGGTAGGGACTAGGGAGTTTTTCACCAAACAGGGCCTTAGATTAACAACAGCTAATGAGTTGCACGGGACAGTGGACGCACCAGCACCATGTGCATCTACCGATGTACTGTGGTCATGCACAGTCTGTTGCAACAAAGAACAAACAACCAAGGAGCATATTTGTGTTGGTCCCAGTTTTATTATCTTTAGACACCTTTCCCTATGTGAGCGCAGCAAATCTAGTCCTGCTCAAACTCTACAGCCTTGTCCCTTCCTTTCCTTTTTGAACTAGTACTTTCGCCCCTTCCTTTCCTCTTTGAACCATGTCCTAGATTTATGCGATACAACTTTCCCCACTACTTTCCCCCATTCCTTTCCTCTTTGAAACACGTCCTAGATTCATGCTATACAACTTTCCCCCTTCATTTCCTCTTTGAACCACGTCCTAGATTCATGCTATATACAACTTTTCCCACTACTTTCCCCCACTCCTTTCCTCTTTGAACCACGTCCTAGATTCATGGTATACATGCAGCTAGAGCAATGCATGTGGCGTAAGTAAATTATACCTTAAGGTTCTTGGGGCGTGGTTCAGTGGGCGACGGGACGGCGGTGAAGAAGAAGGGGTCGGAGGCCCTCCCGCGCCACCGTTGGGTGGAAAGTGAACAGCTGCGCCGGTAGTCCCTCGCCGACGGCGACAACGTTAAGCCTCCTTCCCTTCCCGGCGGACGGATCCTGCCGGCTCTTTGAACAGCAGTGAGGGGAGAGAGAGGCCAACGAAGTCTTGTTTAGATCTGGAGAGGGCGAGAGAGTGTGAAGAGAGCAACTACAAGCGCTGAGGCTCCAGCGGGAGAGGGCGAGAGAGTGTGAAGAGAGCAACTACAAGCGCTGAGGCTCCAGCGTGTGTATATATACTGGAGAGAGAGTGTGAAGCGTGCAAACCCTATAAAACATTTTGACTAGTCAAAGAATCCACCCGAGACCTCAAGTTTGATGAGCGAACAGGCTAACCAGCTACACAACCCTCCTGTTATGTTCAACGAGAGGGAAATAACCTTTTATACATTCCTGCATTCGTGTGACAAGCATGCCGTGTTTTTTTTGTGGGAGTCATTGGGATTTCAATCATAATCGTGTCATGTGGCTTTGGTGGTAAGACTATCCACAGTGGTGCAGAAATAATGCAGCCTTAGTCACCTTACCTCTCTCCATGTAGTACGTTGGGTCCCACCAGTCAGAGGGTGAAACAAACAAATTAATAAGAAAAATTAAAAGCACCAGCGGTGTATCTTACCTCACACATCTCGCTACTGCTCGGGAACACTGTCCAATTGATCCCTATGTTCGCTCAAATACTATTTTAAGTGAATCCTTATTATAACATGCACACAAATTTTGGGCACTTGTATTCGACTTAAGTCAGTGTGCCACTGTATCTCGTATACTTACTACTCCCTCCGTCTAGGTGTAATAAGTCACGTTAGAAGGTGCAACGGGACCAAGGTGTGTGTGTGTGTGTGTGTGTGTGTGTGTGTGTTTAACAACATGTGTGTGTTAGAGAGAGCGACAGATCGATCTACTCCTACAGAGAGATGTTGTGTAGTGTAGTACGATTTTAGCCGCGAGAGTCTGTGCATCCTCTTGTTTCCGGGCGTGTCCGGTAGGGACATGTGGACAGCTGCCACGCCCGCTCCTGACCACCCTGGCCCACCCAAAGCCCCTCCATCGCCCACGCGCGCTTCCCGCCCGAAACGGTCAGCGCCGCTCCAAAGAATCGGTGCCGCATTCATGCCCGGGCAGAGCGGACGCGACCTCTCACTGGCGCAAGAGTGATGGTTGCTTCGTCCGTCCAACTTACTGCTGGGTCTATGTGATTTGACGGCT
Organism: Triticum aestivum; assembly: GCF_018294505.1. NCBI lineage: Eukaryota > Viridiplantae > Streptophyta > Magnoliopsida > Poales > Poaceae > Triticum > Triticum aestivum. Next base: position 383,740,256 of record NC_057811.1, on the reverse strand, counting down.
CATTGGTCTTTATTACTGAGGTGGTAGGACTGCTGGATGTCCCACGCTTTCGGCGAAAGGAGGTACTACTACTAGATTACAATTTTCTCCATTCTTACAGCGGAGGCGTGCAAGAGCAATGAAAACACACAGGCTCAGTGATTACATGGCCCACCTCACACTATCACCGTGCGACACCTAACTCTTTACATAGTACTCCCTCCGTTCCTAAATATTACTAGATGAGTCCCCGCGCGTTGCCGCGGAACAGCGGCATATCTCTCTGCGCAAAATTATCGATTTCATAGAACTAAAAAAAACTCTATAACCGCATGAAAAATGTGGTAGCCAAACTAAATAAACTCCCATCATCATTTAGATCATCCCACGTAAGGAAAAAAGATCAGCCAACTCCTACTGCATAATGGGATTATATTTTTCTTTTTGACATGTTAATGGGACTTAAAAGCTCACTTACATGCATGCTACCGGTGCATTCTTGCATGCAGACATGTTGATGTGATTTAAAACCCACTCACATGCATGTGCCATGGTATTTCTGCATGCTTGCATGTGGCTTAGTGCGGAGCCTCTCAACGTCTAGATCAGACGGCTATTATGGACTGATTTACTTCATCTAACGGCTACATCAATTTTGATGATGTGGCTCAAGGAGAGGATAGAGAATTCCTAGTAGTGGGGGCTAGCTATTACTAGTAGATAAGTCTTTGTAGAGATTCCACTACATACGGAACAAAATGAATGAATCTACACTTAAAATGCATCTATATACATCTGCATGTGGTTCATGGTGAAATCTCTACAAAGACTTATATTTAGGAACGCAGGAAGTACTAGTATAGTACGTACTATAATTTATCAGCGAGATAAATTTGTACAATGCTATGAAGCTTCCAGCTTCTGTTACATGTATCTTGCATCCAAGGTTGCCCGTTGCAACATTTCATCAAATACAAAGGAGACTAACATGCATGCTATTGCATCTCAATGATTGACAGATCATAGCAAATATGTACTCCCTCCGTTCCAAAATAAGTGTCTCAACTTTGTGCAAACTTTAGTACAAAGTTGTACTACTACTGAAGTTGACACTTATTTTGGAACAGAGGCAGCTAAAGAAAAAAATGATCCATGCAGTCCCTAGCCCTTGAACCGTGAACCCTGACCAGGCTTCAATTTGCAACCGTTTGACCTTTTGACCATCGGATCATTTTGTGCAGTTTCACCAAAATCGAGATGAGCATCCCTGTGGCAAAGAAAATGAAGAAGCGTGATTAGAATAAGATTACTGGGACTAGTTTATGAGACAGAAACTCATCACAAATACAGTACGTAGAAGCCAATAGAGGTATGTGCGGGGCAAAGAAGTAGAGAAATATCCACATGGAGTGATGTGGGCAGCTGGAGCAGTGGTGCAAGCCGGCTGTAAAGGGAGTTGTACCTGAGGGACGTAGCTCAACCTTGAGGAGGGCGGCGGGAGGCGGCAACTGCCCACGTCGCGGCAGTGAGCAAGGGACAAAGGCAACCTCACCGGCTTTGTGAGAGAGAACGGCGAGGACCCCTGATCGGGACGTGCCGACAGTGGGTTTTCGCCGTCGGCGACGGCCACCGCATCTACACTAAGCATCCACCCCTTCCCCAAGCGGACGTGATCCGCCAGGATGTTACAGATGTGGCCACAGTCGTTTTGTGTGAGAGAGTGTGAAGAGAGCAACCCCAGCAAGCAACCGTGTAGGCTGGCCCGTCCTGACTATGTATATAGTGGAGCGGTTTCCTTTTCTCTCCATATGAACCTATCATATTGCGTACGTGCCACTGAAGAAAAAAACTTTATTTATAAATGATGCGGCACCTACTACTCGTTCTCCTATAACCTTGCGCTTGGCATCTCCAAAATATTAACCTTGCGATTGGCTCTTCGCCTCCTCGGGAAGTCGAGCAATAATGGTAGTGCAGTATATATCGTTCTGGCTATATGAGACCGAATGAATTGCTGCACATCCACCACGTGGGCGAGGGTCGAGGGGCGAGGGAGAGTGCTACATACGGAGCAAAATGAGTGAATCTACACTCTAAAATACGTCTATATACATCAGTGTTTGGAGTATGTACTAGTAGTTCATATTAAAATCTACTAAAGGACATATATATTCCAAACAATATGATATAATCTCTATAACCAAGGTAGTAGGGACGAGGAGTAAACGGAGGGAGTAGTAAATTTTTCTCCTCGTCCTGCGAGCCACCGCGCGCATGGGCGAGGGAGCGGGCGTAAGGCGGAGCAAGCTTCACCTCATCCTGCGAGCCACCGCGCCCGTGGGCGGGGAGACGGTGTACTAAGCAAGCTTCTCCTCGTTCTGCGAGTTGACGGGACACATCAAAAGTACTCCAGTGTATAGAGCCTTGCCTCTAAGGTAGGCCCCACATGGTTTGCCTCTTTTTTAACATAACACGTCAAGTCACAATTTGTTTGTTCACCCGTGGTAGACGATCCTCCCTCCACCAAGTGGACAACCAGTACACGTGCCAAATTACCACGTGGGCTGCCTTTTTCGTATAGAAATGAGCTCCACCGTGTACCCGGGCGGGTGTGGTTGGGAAAGAGACGGGAGTACGTGCGCCGTGCATGCACCTCTTCTCTTCGTGCACGCCCCCCACCTACGTGGGTGTGTGTGAGAGATACAAACCGCGTTCGTGAGTGTTTTTTGTTTTGGGGTGGGGGTGGGGTGGGGGGTTGATTTCGTGAATTATTTGTTGGAATATGTGTCGATGACATCTCAAACAAAATTTTGCATGCAATGTGTGTGAAATGTAGGAGATATGCCCTAGAGGCAATAATAAATGTTATTGATTATCTCCCTGTTCATAATTATGTTTATGTTCCATGCTATAACTGATGTGGTTCCCGAGCCCGTATATCCATAAAGGCTCTGGGGAGAACCCATATGCACGTGTGGAATAATAAATGGTAAAATGTATTCCTAGTCGTGCCTCTAAGACTAGCTCAAGTGTTGCATGATGATTATGTTTTCCCAATCATGGGCATGTCTATGCCAAGCAACTTTGAGGGCACAATGTCAGGAAGGACATTTGTGTTGAATTGACCCGAATTGATGTTATGCTATGAGATACATTCATCACAAGTTAATGGTTTATAACACAGAGATAGTTAATGTTTGCATAATTCCTTAGACCATGAGAGTATCGTGTTTCTTCATGCTTGCTTCATGAACTTTGGGGTTTGTTAAACGTCATCCGTAACTGGATGGCTATTACGGCGGCTTACGGGTTCATGGGAAAGTATGTTAAGTAACTTGATAGCTCGAGATTGGGATTTGCTCCTCCGACGATGGAGAGATATACTCGGGCCCTCTCGGTGTTACGGTGTCCATCATCGTCTGGCCAGACACTTTGTGATTTGATCACGGGGATGCCGGAACACGAAACGAGAAAAGAGAACAAAACCGGTAACGAGGTAACTAGCATAGTGGACAAGTTGTTGATCCACGGGAATGCCAACATGTCTCACCTCGGGTATTTGTAACATATCGCGAAGCAACAGGAATAGCACACGGCAACTAGAGGTTCACTCGAATATTTATTCGTGTGGGTATAGGGGTCAATATGGGTGTCCACGGCTCCGATGTTGATCATTGATCGGAAGGGGTTCCGGGTCATGTCTATACTTCACCGAACCTATAGGGTCGCACGCTTAAGGGTCATCTATCTGCTGAATACTAGACAGGGAGTCTGAGAGAAAATCACCGAAAAAGTTTCGGACATCGAAAAGTTTCGGACAGCGGAATCGTACCCCAGAGAGAGGTCATCGGATAAGTTTCGATGATACCGAAAAGTTGTTTCGGGATACACCATTAAGTCAAATTGGTTTCGGCACATGCCTGATAATTCTTGGAGGATGCCAGAATCATTCTGGAAGCTTTTTGGAATTTTCTGAGATAAAAACCGGAAATGTTCCGGAGCTGCCGGAGCCACTTCAGATGCGTTTCGCAGATGAAAATCACTAAAACCGGAATTGTTTCGGAACGCGTTGAAAATCATTTTAGTGGGTACTGGAAATTTTCTTAGCCCACATAAATATTTTCAGTTCGATCAGACGCTGAAAAATGTTGTCGTGAATAGTGAAAATCAGCTTTATGGTTACTTTATGGAAAGCCACCTTTTGGGGCTTTGCTCCAAAAGATCTTGGGGATGACATGGATGGATAGGAGCCATTTTTTGGGGCCCTCATGGGGGTGTGGCCGTCCACATGGGGTATCCCCCCTTGGGGACCCTCTTGTTCATTGGTTTCACTCCTAGGTCCTTGTGGAAGGACTTCATTCATGTGCATTTTGGGTTTTTGTGTGAAACTACCATACCCCTTGGGATTTCCTATAAATAGAGGTGGAGGGGCAGCCCTCCACACTCATCCCTTCTCACATACAAGTGCCATGCATGATCTGGCTTCTCTCTCCCTCCCAGCGAAATAGTTTCGTAGAGCCGAAAGGCTGTCTGGGTTCCGGTGGGAACTAGTTCTGGACGGCGAAGCCCTGCCGGATAGATGACACCGTATGTGTGCAAATCTGTAGAGAGATCGTAGTTTCGGTCCTAGTTCATGAGTGCCTCCCGAAGGGCTGTCCATGTGACCCCGAGTTTCGAAGGTCCTCCCGAAGGGCTGTCCGAGTGACCGTTCGAGTTTCGAAGGTCCTCCCGAAGGGCTGTCCGCGACACCGTCCGGGGGGCTGTTCGACCGCCTCCCGGAAGGCTGTTTGAGGAGCAGATGAGGGTATACATCCTCGCGGTTGGGTGGTTGTAAATCCTAGCTGCGGGGATCTGCACCGCCGATCGTCATCGACTCTACTTCCCGCTCCGCTACGAGTCGGTAACGAAAAAGATCAAACCATGTATGCAGTCTCCATAGTGGTCCTGGGCTGGTGCGTAGGTCGGAAAAATTTTGTTTTCTGCTGCGTTACCCTACATGAAATGGAGGCCTATCCATATCATACATAGAGGGTCGGGCAATCCACGAGAAGAGAGGGAGGGGTCATAGCTATCGATAGAGTCGAAGAGAGGATCAAGTGGGTGGGTGCGAGATCGATGAAGAGAGCCATCGAAATTGTGTGTGTGTGCAAGTCAAAGATATAGGGCGACTGGCCTACCGGAACGTTAGAGGGCACATGTCAAGTTTGTGTGTGGCAGGGAGACATGACTAGAGCGCTCGATGTATCAGTGTGTGTGGGGGGAGGGGGTGGGGGAGGGTAAGGCAGAGGCCTAACTATAGAGGTAGAACGACTCGTATATGTGTTGAGAAGGAGAGACCCAGCTATGTCTTGAGGGAGATCGGTCGACATCCATACATAACTGAAGGACGGGAAATATGATGGGACAGAGAGAGAGGAGAGAGAGAGAGAGGGAGGGAGAGGGGTAGAGTGCTGGATGGGTGATGGAGTTGCTTCTCGAAGATGGTGGGAGAGGCCTACCAGACAAACTGAGGGTGGAACTGCAATGTTATCAATAAGAGTGGGGATGTGTTTCTGTGTGTGCCTGTGCGTGATAGATCTGTCGGGACGCATCCATGGATGATGAAGGGGAACCATGTGTTTGGTAAGCAAACCTAACTAGATCGGTAGATCAATTGTTGTTTGTCGGAGGAAGGGAGAGACACAACTAATGAGGTAGATCGATTGACGTGTGGGTAAAAACGAGTTATAAGGACCTAGCTAGCTATATGTGTAGCGAGAGATCGGTCGGTGTACGTCCATTTGTTAGAGGCAAATAAGGCCCAGTGAGACGGATAGACAGAGAGAATGGAGCTAGGAGGTGGTGCGAGAGGCCCAACTACTAGCTAGATAAGGGGAGGAGTGTGCGGTTGTGAGATCGATGAAAAGAGGGGCGGGAGTTTACACGTGTGTCTGGCCGTATGAGAGACATGAGGCAAGGACACATAAAGGAGGAGATTGAAGGTGTGTGTGTATGTTGTAGGCAGGCATCGCTGGAGAGGTTTATCGATCGTTGTGTGTCGGAAAGGAGTTGTGGAGACTCTGGGAGAACGACCTAAAGGGAAAAATCAATGTGCCCGGTGGATAGAATGCCGAGGGAGGGGGAGGGCGAGGAGGGCGTGTGCATGCACGAGAGAAAGTTAGTGGTAGCTACAAAGGTTAGAGGATTGTGTGGGTGTAAGAGACTAACAAAGATCATAATTTGATATGAAAGCGGATTCATATATTTGAATAGGAGATCATAGTGTTTTAAACATTGCATGCATGAATATAGCGGTGTTACACGTGCTGTGCACATGTTATACCATAATGTGATAATGCATGGCGTTTGCAACTCACAGCTAAATGCCGAACAATCTAAACCATACTATACATCGAACAATCTCACATTTTATTTGAATTTGTGATAATGTGTGCCGTTTGCAGCTTACAACTAAACATCGAACAATCTAAACAATACTATATATCGAACATTCTCACATTTTATTTGAATTTGTGGTAATGTGTGGTGTTTGCAACTCACATCTAAATACTTGTAGGCGTAGGGGGCGGGGCACCATACATAATGTGATAAACACATTATACATATGAGACATGGTTTAGATTATGAAGATCTAGCTAGAGCTAGAAATGTAATGTGATTTGAAATCAAAATAAAGTGGATTCAAAAAATCTAGTTCGAGTTCATATAGTACACATAGTTCATATGTAACTCGAGACTAATCATGTGGTGTGCTGTGAAGATAATACACAAACGATGGTTTAACTTGACAATAATGATGATTGTAGATCTTATTAAAACAGAGAAACGAATTCAAATGCTTTGACTTCACAACAATCATTACTGTAGATCTTATTCAAATAGAGAAACGAATTCAAATTTAGATCATATTGAAGCGGTAGTATATACGTTTGGAATGCACTAAAACATTCATTTGAGTAGTAGGTTGCATGCATTATACACGTAGCGAAATATTTTAATTGAACATAACATGAATTCAAAGTTTTGAATGGCATTTGTAGTGCGCATTGATTTGGTACAGTACACGTTAGGCTTGTCCGAAAATTTCAACCCGCGCCTTGTTAGCCCGAAATATTTAAGATATATCTTTGTCTCGTTGTGCTCCGACAACTCCCTCCATCTCAACCCGCGCCTTGCTATTCCGAAATTACAACGCGCGCGAAAACTCCCACCTCCTATGAAATCCCGACACGCGAAATGCCCGTGGTACCCCTGAACCGAAAGAACCGCCTCAAATCGGTGGGGGTACTTTCGTAACTTACCCCACATTTCAGACAAGCGCATCTCTAAGCCATGGTTCCCCACTGCCATCCCATCCGCCCACCCATTTGTACACCGAGACCGCAAAAACCCGTGACGAAACCCCACACCCTGCTCCGTCCGCCACCTAGCCGGAGCCTCTTCCCCGACGACGTCGTCCACAGCAACACCTCGACGGCCCTCATCCACCGTACCGGATGAGGATCCGTCGTTGATCTCATCGTCCCGCCGGCTCAGCCACCCCGTCCTCCACCTCCAAGGAGCTGCCCCGATGTTCCCCTCGTCTTTCGTGCCACCTCCATTCCCACACCGCTGTCTTCACCTGCACCACCGGAAGAACATCATCATCACCGTTTCCTCGGATGAAGCTGCAGCCTAATCGGCGCCACCAAAGAGGTTGTACACTAATCACCACATTTTATTCTTGATTCGATCTCACGGTGCTGCCGGAGCTCGGTCCCGAGCCGACACGGCGCTGCTCCATCCACGACGGCGTCGCCGGCCACTTCCTCCACGGCGTCGCTCCCTCGGCGGCGACGTCCACATCAGTAGGAGCTGCTGCTGCTTTAGCTCTCGCTCGCGCTGCTGCTCTGCTCTTGCTCTCGGTCCCCTACCTTGTCTGCTCTTTCTATTGCTCTTGCTCGTGCTGCTGCTCTCGCTCTTGCTCTTGCTTGCGATGCTGCTCCGATTTAGCTACACTTCAGTCGACTGAATCGACTTTTGGGTCAGTCGATTTTCAGGGGGTGGGGGGCTCGCCGGGGTGAAGGAAGAACCAGCCGCAGCGGGGAGGGGGGCTCGCCGGAGAGGTACCCCACTATCTATCTTAGGGTTCAGGATGGGGGCGGTGGTCGCCGGCGGTGGCGGGGCGTTGGCTGGGCGGTGGTGTGGGGATCGCCGGAGAAAAAGTTCGGCACAGGGGGGCCTAGAGGGATGGCCGGGGCGGCGGCGGACCGGCGGTGGGGAGTGTTTTCGGGGCGGGCGGGGCGGCGCACCGCCGGCCGCGGGAGGCGGGGGGCTGCTGTTTGGCTGGTGGTGGCTGGCGGCTCAGGGGGTGGAGGTTGAAGATGAACCGCAGGCCCTTGATTTCGTATCCAACGGCTGCAAAATCTACTGGCCAGAGATGAAAAATTCAGTCGACCGACGTGTAGCCTCACCTTGCTAGTGCATTCAGTTTCGACAGCAAAATTCAGTTTCGACGGCAAAATTCAGTTTCGACAGTTAAGTTCAGTTTCGACAGTTAAGTTCAGTTTCGACAGTTAAGTTCAGAGATGAGCGGCTGATGTATTTTACATCTAGCACTTTGTGGTTATGTATTTTACGTCATGTATTGGAGATGCTATTAGAATTCCACTCAGGTTAACGTTGTTCGTTGTCTCTCTTGTCCTGCTTCAGCCTCGGCGTCGTACAACTCACCGGAGCTGCTCCAACGGCGAAACCTTCCATCACAACGGAGCAGTACCTCGGGCTCCATCTCCAGACGCCTAAGATCTTCTTCCCCTCCTCCGACAGCAAAGTCAGCCGGAGCATCCTCACCGGCCAACCCAATCACGCTGAGATCGACATGGCTTCGCCAAAGAGGTTGTACACTTGTTTCATCTCTTTTTACTCTACATGTTATATATATTGTCCACTGAGCACACGGATTTGTTCCTTTAGTGTCTCCTTGAAAGAAAAAACGTAGGAATTTTAATTTTCACTTGTCCTCCTTTTCAAATTCCTATTCATGAAGCACAAGACTAAGAGATAGTAGCATAATAGCATTATAACCGTACATTTTCTTGTGGTTTGACTTAATCTCACCATGCTTCTTTGCATCCTGTGATCTTCCAATTGTTGTGAATCAAACACCCAGATTGGCAGAAATCCTGTGTTTTTAAATTCTCTGTTTTGCACGTGCATTCCTATCATATTCCTGTCTATTTCCTATCCCTGCATTGTTGGAATCCTCCAATTCAAACGAGCCCTTACAGAATTACTTCTCTTACAGATAGTTGTCAAAGAAAACCTTGCGTGGTTTGTCCCGCTCCTGCTGCGCCGTCGTCCACCCCAGCTTAGCTGCTCCAACGACAGAAGGCACAAAGGATCCAGACTGTTTCGGGATCGCCTCAGCCAGAAACTGTCTTTCGCAACGCCTCAGAAATACGTTCTCATCCTGTTGGGGAACGTAGCAGAAATTCAAAATTTTCTACGCATCACCAAGATCAATCTATGGAGTAATCTAGCAACGAGGGAAGGGGAGTGCATCTACATACCATTGTAGATCGCTAAGCGGAAGCGTTGCAAGAACGCGGATGAAGGAGTCGTACTCGTAGCGATTCAGATCGCGGTTGATTCCGATCTAAGCGCCGAACCACGGCGCCTCCGCGTTCAACACACCTGCAGCCCGGTGACGTCTCCCACGCCTTGATCCAGCAAGGAGAGAGGGAGAGGTTGGGGAAGACTCCGTCCAGCAGCAGCACAACGGCGTGGTGGTGGTGGAGGAGCGTGGCTCTCCAGCAGGGCTTCGCCAAGCACCCCAAGAGACGAGGAGGGAGAGGGGTAGGGCTGCGCCATGAGGGAGATGTTCTCGTGTCTATGGCAGCCCCAAACCCCCACTATAAGGGAAAGGGAGGGGCTGCGCCCCCACCTAGGTTTCCACCTCTAGGGGTGGCGGCCAGCCCTAGATGGGACTTGGAGGGGCGGCCAAGGGGGAGAGAGGGGGGCGCACCACTAGGTGGGCCTTAGGCCCATCTGAGCCTAGGGTTTCCCCTTTTCCCTTCTCTCTTCGCCTTGGGCCCTGGTGGGGGGGCGCACCAGCTCACCTGGGGCTGGTCCCCTCCCACACTTGGCCCACGCAGCCCTCTGGGGCTGGTGGCCCCACCTGGTGGACCCCCGGGACCCTCCCAGTGGTCCCGGTACATTACCGCCAGCACCCGAAACTTTTCCGGTGACCAAAACAGGACTTCCCATATATAAATCTTTACCTCCGGACCATTCCGGAACTCCTCGTGACGTCCGGGATCTCATCCGGGACTCCGAACAACATTCGGTAACCACGTATATCTATTCCCTATAACCCTAGCGTCATCGAACCTTAAGTGTGTAGACCCTACGGGTTCGGGAACCATGCAGACATGACCGAGACGTTCTCCGGTCAATAACCAACAGCGGGATCTGGATACCCATGTTGGCTCCCACATGTTCCACGATGATCTCATCGGATGAACCACGATGTCAAGGATTCAATCAATCCCGTATACAATTCCCTTTGTCTACCGGTATAGTACTTGCCCGAGATTCGATCGTCGGTATCCCGATACCTTGTTCAATCTCGTTACCGGCAAGTCTCTTTACTCGTTCCGTAACACATCATCCCGTGATCAACTCCTTGGTCACATTGTGCACATTATGATGATGTCCTACCGAGTGGGCCCAGAGATACCTCTCCGTTTACACGGAGTGACAAATCCCAGTCTCGATTCGTGCCAACCCAACAGACACTTTCGGAGATACCTGTAGTGCACCTTTATAGCCACCCAGTTACGTTGTGACGTTTGGTACACCCAAAGCATTCCTACGGTATCCGGGAGTTGCACAATCTCATGGTCTAAGGAAATGATACTTGACATTAGAAAAGCTCTTAGCAAACGAACTACACGATCTTGTGCTAGGCTTAGGATTGGGTCTTGTCCATCACATCATTCTCCTAATGATGTGATCCCGTTATCAACGACATCCAATGTCCATGGTCAGGAAACCGTAACCATCTATTGATCAACGAGCTAGTCAACTAGAGGCTTACTAGGGACATGGTGTTGTCTATGTATCCACACATGTATCTGAGTTTCCTATCAATACAATTTTAGCATGGATAATAAACGATTATCATGAACAAGGAAATATAATAATAACCAATTTATTATTGCCTCTAGGGCATATTTCTAACAGTCTCCCACTTGCACTAGAGTCAATAATCTAGTTCACATCGCCATGTGATTAATACCCAAGAGTTTACTAGAGTCAATAATCTAGTTCACATCACCATGTGAATGTAATGAATCCAACACCCATGGGGTTTGTTCATATCTCGCTTGTGAGAGAGGTTATTAGTCAACGGGTCTGAACCTTTCAGATCCGTGTGTGCTTTACGAATATCTATGTCATCTTGTAGATGCAGCTACCACGCGCTACTTGGAGCTATTTCAAATAACTGCTCTACTATACGAATCCGGTTTACTACTCAGAGTCATCCGGATTAGTGTCAAAGTTTGCATCGACGTAACCCTTTACGACGAACTCCTTTTCACCTCCATAATCGAGAAAATTCCTTAGTCCACTAGATACTAAGGATAAGTTCGACCGCTGTCATGTGATCCATTCCCGGATCACTATTGTACCCCTTGACTAACTCATGGCAAGGCACACTTCATGTGCGGTACACAGCATAGCATACTGTAGAGCCTACGTCTAAAGCATAGGGGACGACCTTCGTCCTTTCTCTCTCTTCTGCTGTGGTCAGGTCTTGAGTCTTACTCAATACTCACACCTTGTAACACAGCCAAGAACTCCTTCTTTGCTGATCTATTTTGAACTCCTTCAAAAACTTGTCACGGTATGTATTCATTTGAAAGTACTATTAAGCGTTTTTTGATCTATCCTTATAGATCTTGATGCTCAATGTTCAAGTAGCTTAATCCAGGTTTTCCATTAAAAAACACATTTCAAATAACCCTGTATGCTTTCCAGAAATTCTACATCATCTCTGATCAACAATATGTCAACAACATATACTCATCAGAAATTCTATAGTGCTCCCACTCACTTCTTTGGAAATACAAGTTTCTCATAAACTTTGTATAAACCCAAAATCTTTGATCATCTCATCAAAGCGTACATTCCAACTCCGAGATGCTTACTCCAGTCCTTAGAAGGATTGCTGGAGCTTTGCATACTTGTTAGCATCTTTCAGGATTGACAAAAACCTTCTGGTTGTATCACATACAACCTTTCCTCAAGAAAATCGTCGAGGAAACAATGTTTTGATATCCTATCTGCAAGATTTCATAAATAATGCAGTAACTGCTAATACAATTCCAACAGACTCTTAGCATCGCTACAAGTGAGAAAGTCTCATCGTAGTCAACTCCTTGAACTTGTCGGAAAACATCTTAACGACAAGCCGAGCTTTCTTAATGGTGACACTTACCATCATTGTCTGTCTTCCTTTTAAAATCCATCTGCACCCAACAGCCTTACGACCATCAAGTATTTCTTCCAAAGTCTATACTTTGCTTTTATACATGGATCCTCTCTCGGATTTCATGGCCTCGAGCCATTCGTCGGAATCCGGGCCCACCATCGCTTCTCCATAGCTTGTAGGTTCATTGTTGTCTAGCAACATGACTTCCAAGACAGGATTACGTACCACTCTGAAGTAGTACGCATCCTTATCGACCTACGAGGTTTGGTAGTGACTTGATCCGAAGTTTCATGATCACTATCATAAGCTTCCACTTCAATTGGTGTAGGTGCCACAGGAACAACTTCCTGTGCCCTGCTACACACTAGTTGAAGTTATGGTTCAATAACCTCATCAAGTCTCCACCATCCTCCCACTCAATTCTTTCGAGAGAAACTTTTTCTCGAGAAAGGACCTGTTTACTTCTAGATCTGAAACAGGAGGTTTACCCAACTGTTTTGGGTATTCTATGAAGATGCATTTATCCGCTTTGGGTTCGAGCTTATCAGCCTGAAACTTTTTCACATAAGCATCGCAGCCCCAAACTTTTAAGAAACGACAACTTAGGTTTCTCTAAACGGTGTCGTCTCAACGGAATTGCGTGGTGCCCTATTTAAAGTGAATGCGGTTGTCTCTAATGCCTAACCCATAAACGATAGTGGTAAAGAGACATCATGGTATGCACCATATCCAATAGGGTGCAGTTATGATGTTCGGACACACCATCACATTGTGGTGTTCCAGGCGGTATTAATTGTGAAACACTTTCCACAATGTCTTAATTGTGTGCCAAACTCGTAACTCAGATATCTCTATGATCATATCATAGACATTTTATCCTCTTGTCACGACGATCTTCAACTTCACTCTGAAATTACTTGAACCTTTCAATAATTCAGACTTGTGTTTCATCAAGTAAATATTCTCAGCATCTACTCAAATCATCTGTGAAGTAAGAACATATCGATATCCACTGCGTGCCTCAGCACTCATTGGACTGCACACATCAAATGTATTACTTCCAACAAGTTGCTCTCTTGTTCCATCTTACTGAAAACGAGGCCTTTCAGTCATCTTGCCCATGTGGTATGATTTGCATGTCTCAAGTGATTCAAAATCAAGTGAGTCCAAACGATCCATCTGCATGGAGTTTCTTCATGCATATATACCAATAGACATGGTTCGCATGTCTCAATCTTTTCAAAAACGAGTGAGTCCAAAGATCCATCTACATGGAGCTTCTTCATGCGTTCTATACCAATATGACTCAAATGGCAGTGCCACAAGTATGTGGTACTATCATTACTATTTTATATCTTTTGGCACGAACATGTGTATCACTGCGATCGAGATTCATTTTAGGTGCAAGACCATTGAAGGTATTATTCAAATAAACAGAGTAACCATTATTCTCCTTAAATGAATAACCGTATTGCGATAAACATAATCCAATCATGTTTATGCTCAACGCAAACACCAAATAACAATTATTTAGGTTTAACACCAATCTCGATGGTAGAGGGAGCATGCGATGCTTGATCACATCAACCTTGGAAACACTTCCAACACATATCGTCATCTCACCTTTAGCTAGTCTCCGTTTATTCCGCAGCTTTTATTTCGAGTTACTAACACTTAGCAACCGAACCGGTATCTAATACCCTGGTGCTGCTAGGAGTACTAGTAAAGTACACATTCATATAATGTATATCCAATATACTTCTGTCGACCTTGCCTGCCTTCTCATCTACCAAGTATCTAGGGTAGTTCTGCTTCAGTGACCGTTCCCCTCATTACAGAAGCACTTAGTCTCGGGTTTGGGTTCAACCTTGGGATTCTTCACTAGAGCAGCAAATGATTTGCTGTTTCATGAAGTATCCCTTTTGCCCTTGCCCTTCTAGAAACTAGTGGTTTTACTAACCATCAACAATTGATGCTCCTTCTTGATTTCTACTTTCGCGGTGTCAAACATCGCGAGTTGCTCAAGGATCATCATGTCTATCCCTGATATGTTATAGTTCATCACGAAGCTCTAATAGCTTGGTGGCAGTGACTATGGAGAACCATCACTATCTCATCTGGAAGATTAACTCCCACTCGATTCAAGTGATTGTAGTACTCAGACAATCTGAGCACATGCTCAACGATTGAGCTTTTCTCCCTTAGTTTGCAGGCTTAAGAAACTTGTCAGAGGTCTCATACCTCTTGACGTGGGCATTAGTCTGAAATCCCAATTTCAGTCTTTGGAACATCTCATATGTTCTGCGACGTTTCAAAACATCTTGTCGCCACAATTTTAAACCGTTAGCATCACACACTGAACTATCACGTAGTCATCAAAACGTGCATGTCAGATGTTTCGTAACATCTACAGACGACGCTCGAGGTTCAGCACACTGAGCGGTGCATTAAGGACATAAGCCTTCTGTGCAGCAATGAGGACAATCCTCAGTTTACGGACCCAGTCCGCATAATTGCTACTATCAACTTTCAACTAAATTTTCTCTAGGAACATATCTTAAACAGTAGAACTAAAGCGTAAGCTATGACATAATTTGCAAAGACCTTTTGACTATGTTCATGATAATTCAGTTCATCTGATTATTTAATGAACTCCCACTCAGATAGACATGCCTCTAGTCACCTAAGTGATACATGATCCGAGTCAAACTAGGACGTGTCCGATCATCACGTGAGACGGACTAGTCATCATCGGTGAACATCTCCATGTTGATCGCATCTACTATACGACTCATGTTCGACCTTTCGATCTCTTGTGTTCCGAGGCCATGTCTGTACATGCTAGGCTCGTCAAGTCAACCTAAGTGTTTCGCATGTGTTCCGAGGCCATATCTGTACATGCTAGGCTCGTCAACACCCGTTGTATGCGTGCTTCGAAACAACGAACCTTCGCAACGGTGCACAGTTAGGGGGAACACGTCTCTTGAAATTTTAGTGAGGGATCATCTTATTTATGCTACCGTCGTTCTAAGCAAATAAGATGTAAACATGACAAACATCACATGCAAATCATAAAGTGACATGATATGGCCAATATCATCTTGCGCCTTTTGATCTCCATCTTCAAGGCGCGGCATGATCACCTTCGTCACCGGCATGACACCATGATCTCCATCATCGTGTCTTCATGAAGTTGTCTCGCCAACTATTACTTCTACTACTAGGGCTAATGGTTAGCAATAAAGTAAAGTAATTACATGGCATTTTTCATTGACACGCATGTCATACAATAAATTAAGACAACTCCTATGGCTCCTGCCGGTTGTCATACTCATCGACATGCAAGTCGTGATTCCTATTACAAGAACATGATCAATCTCATACATCACATATATCATTCATCACATCCTTTTGGCCATATCACATCACATAGCACAACCTGCAAAAACAAGTTAGACGTCCTCTAATTGTTGTTGCATGTTTTACGTGGCTGCTATGGGTTTCTAGCAAGAACATTTCTTACCTACGCAAAAACCACAACGTGATATGCCAATTTCTATTTACCCTTCATAAGGACCCTTTTCATCGAATCCGATCCGACTAAAGTGGGAGAGACAGACACCCGCTAGCCACCTTATGCAACTAGTGCATGTCAGTCGGTGGAACCTGTCTCACGTAAGTGTACGTGTAAGGTCGGTCCGGGCCGCTTCATCCCACGATGCCGCCGAATCAAGATAAGACTAGTAACGGCAAGTAAATTGACAAAATCGATGCCCACAACTACTTTGTGTTCTACTCGTGCATAGAAACTACGCATAGACCTAGCTCATGATGCCACTGTTGGGGAACGTAGCAGAAATTCAAAATTTTCTACGCATCACCAAGATCAATCTATGGATTAACTAGCAACGAGAGAGAGGGGAGTGCATCTTCATACCCTTGAAGATTGCAATGCGGAAGCGTTGCAAGAACGCGGATGAAGGAGTCGTACTCGTAGCGATTCAGATCGCGGTTGATTCCGATCTAAGCGCCGAACCACGGCGCCTCCGCGTTCAACACACGTGCAGCCCGGTGACGTCTCCCACGCCTTGATCCAGCAAGGAGAGAGGGAGAGGTTGGGGAAGACTCCGTCCAGCAGCAGCACAACGGCGTGGTGGTGGTGGAGGAGCGTGGCACTCCAGCAGGGCTTCGCCAAGCACCGCAAGAGACGAGGAGGGAGAGGGGTAGGGCTGCGCCATGAGGGAGATGTTCTCGTGTCTATGGCAGCCCCAAACCCCCACTATATATAGGGGAAAGGGAGGGGCTGCGCCCCCACCTAGGTTTCCACCTCTAGGGGTGGCGGCCAGCCCTAGATGGGACTTGGAGGGGCGGCCAAGGGGGGAGAGGGGGGGGCGCACCACTAGGTGGGCCTTAGGCCCATCTGAGCCTAGGGTTTCCCCTTTTCCCTTCTCTCTTCGCTATGGGCCCTGGTGGGGGGGTGCACCAGCTCACCTGGGGCTGGTCCCCTCCCACACTTGGCCCGCGCATCCCTCTGGGGCTGTGGCCCCACCTGGTGGACCCCCGGGACCCTCCCGGTGGTCCCGGTACGTTACCGCCAGCACCCGAGACTTTTCCGGTGACCAAAACAGGACTTCCCATATATAAATCTTTACCTCCGGACCATTCCGGAACTCCTCGTGACGTCCGGGATCTCATCCGGGACTCCGAACAACATTCGGTAACCACGTATATCTATTCCCTATAACCCTAGCGTCATCGAACCTTAAGTGTGTAGACCCTACGGGTTCGGGAACCATGCAGACATGACCGAGACGTTCTCCGGTCAATAACCAACAGCGGGATCTGGATACCCATGTTGGCTCCCACATGTTCCACGATGATCTCATCGAATGAACCACGATGTCAAGGATTCAATCAATCCCGTATACAATTCCCTTTGTCTACCGGTATAGTACTTGCCCGAGATTCGATCGTCGGTATCCCGATACCTTGTTCAATCTCGTTACCGGCAAGTCTCTTTACTCGTTCCGTAACACATCATCCCGTGATCAACTCCTTGGTCACATTGTGCACATTATGATGATGTCCTACCGAGTGGGCCCAGAGATACCTCTCCGTTTACACGGAGTGACAAATCCCAGTCTCGATTCGTGCCAACCCAACAGACACTTTCGGAGATACCTGTAGTGCACCTTTATAGCCACCCAGTTACGTTGTGACGTTTGGTACACCCAAAGCATTCCTACGGTATCCGGGAGTTGCACAATCTCATGGTCTAAGGAAATGATACTTGACATTAGAAAAGCTCTTAGCAAACGAACTACACGATCTTGTGCTAGGCTTAGGATTGGGTCTTGTCCATCACATCATTCTCCTAATGATGTGATCCCGTTATCAACGACATCCAATGTCCATGGTCAGGAAACCGTAACCATCTATTGATCAACGAGCTAGTCAACTAGAGGCTTACTAGGGACATGGTGTTGTCTATGTATCCACACATGTATCTGAGTTTCCTATCAATACAATTTTAGCATGGATAATAAACGATTATCATGAACAAGGAAATATAATAATAACCAATTTATTATTGCCTCTAGGGCATATTTCTAACACACGGGTCCGCAAGAGAGGTCGCACTCTTTCGTGTCTGCATACGTTATGCATCGCTTAATATTACATGCTACTTTATCGTCCTGTTCACCAATTAGACTCTGAGTCAGCTCCAAACTAATGGTCAAACTTGAGTTTTTAAATGGTTGTGGGGTACATATCGGGGCCGCTATCAATAGTATCTATCTACTATCTAGTTAATCTCCGGTGTCTACTATGAGTTTCATGTTGGGTGGGAAACAAACAGTAAAGAAGCCATTATCTTTATTTTTTAACTGAAGCCATTATCTGCCTGCTATTATTGGTTTTGGGTCTATCCACAGGTTGCTACCATCGCTCTGGATTTCTGCATGCACTCCTTACATAATCTCACTATGTTTTATTCCTATGCATGACAGTTATTGTAAACAATGGAACTGAACATGTAGAGCAAAAGAGACGAGCCTTGCGTGGCAATAAAATTTCATGCAGACGTCGCTCCATGGTAGGCGCAAAGGCAGCCCCCCCCCCCCTCCACGCATTTCGGATTGTAATCGAGAGGAAGATATCTGTTCTGAGGGGGATTCAGAAGGAGAAGACAACTCCTATTTACCCCCTGAGGTCTTCGCTCTAACTTGGCATGTTGATGTTGGTTATATCATGCATATGGTGTCTTGCATTGCTTACTTTATACATCAAATATGTCATCTGCTTAGTTTAGATATCCTTTGTGCGAATGCCATCTTGTTAGTTTATTCATCGTTTATGTGAATTATGCAACGCCATCTTGTTTAGCCAGGCATCATATATGTGAATTTTGCAATGCCATCCTGCTTAGCCAGTCATCTTATATGTAAATTATATCAGGCCATCCTTTTTTTCGTTACATATTACATTTGTCAACAATGTTAGTAAATTCAACTGCTCTTCGTGTGCATCAGCCATTTGACATGGTGATGGCAAATTCTGGAGTGAAAACAAGGTCTTCAGAGCAGACTATGCTATCTGACGAAGCGCATATCTCGCTGGTTACGCATAGCTCCTTAGAGGAGGATTCAGAGACAGATGACCAGTCCTATTCCCCCCCCCCCCCGAGGTGTATGCTCTAACTTGGCAGGGTTATGTTGCTCATATCGTGTGTATGGTGTCTCGCATTGCTATGTTATTTGATTAGTTTAGACATGCTTTGTATGAATGCCACATGTTCAGTGTCTAATTACCATATGTGTGAATTATGCATTGCCATCTTGTTGCAAGACATTATATATGTGAATTATACAATGCTATCTTGTTGCAAAGGCATTATATATGTGAATTATGCAATGCCATGTTGTTTAGCCAATCATCATGTATGTGAATTATATCATGCTATCATTTTTTGTATTACGTGTTCCATTTGTCGACAATGTTTGTATATTCAACTACTCTTCCTGTGCATCAGCCATTTGAAGCGGTGATGGAAGTATCTGGAGTGAAAACAAGGTATTCAGAGCAGACAATGCTACCTGCTGAAGCAGACATCTTGCTGGTTACAGAGAGCTCCTCAGAGGAGGATTCAGAGACTGATGACCAGTCCTATTTCCCCCCTAAGGTCTATGCTCAAACTTGGCAGGGTTATATTACCCATGTCATGCATGTTGTCTTGCATTGCTTAGTTTTTACATCATATATGGATTGCCATCTGCTTACTTGCTTACTATATAAATCATATATTTGAATTATATCATGCCATCATGTTTACATAGTACATACACATCATCTATCTGAATTATGGCATGGCAACCCATTAAATAAAGACATCATATAGTTATATCATCTCATCCTGTTTAGTGTTTACAGTCATCATATTTTGAATTATGGCATTCTATCCGTGAATGTATGTGAATTATGGCATGCCAACCTATTTAATAAACACATTATATAGTTATGTCATGTCATCCTGTTTACATAGTCTCATATTTTGAACTATGTCTTTCCATCTTTTTAGTTAGCCATCATAATGTGAAATTGTGTCATGCTATCCTGTTTAGTTAGCCATCATGTATGTGAAATTGTGTCATGCTATCCTGTTTGGTTAGACAACATAAATATGAATTATTTCATGCCCTCTTTTATTCCCCACTATCCATTGCACCTGTCTATCATACAATGTCTATACTTTCAATTACTTTTCTTGTTTATCAGCCATTTGAATTGGAGAGCGTGATGGCAGTATCTAAGGGAGTAACAACACGGTCTTCAGAAAAGATAGTGCTACCAGTTGATGCGGATAGAACCACGGTTGTACTTGCCCAAGGACCAGATCCACCACACATAACCCAGACTCTCGCAGATTGTACCCCTACCCAGTTGGACAGAGAACCAGCTACACCCCTTCTAACCCCAACCCCGGCAGATAGTAACCCAGTTCCAGTTGACACAGCACCGTCTCCACCACAGAGCACCCAAACACGAGCAGTTAGTAAGGGAACTGCAGTGCCCAAATCACGAGGACCACCACTCTGAATCCCAACTCAACGCTTAAAGGAGAAGAAGATTTTTTCTCAGGTCAGGTTCTGTAGCTATTGTTCATACTCCTTTGCTCTTGCATTACTGTATTTACTCATACCAACTATTTTCAAATTTGAAGGATGGAATTGAAACTCCAATGGCGCAACAGGTATGTTTTAAACCTGTTTCTTTAACTGGTTTGCTGTTGTAACCTGCTCTATGTTGATTCAGTTTCAATTGAATAAACAGTTATGTTCTCATGTCATGCACATTACAAGTGTTGTTATTGCTCTATAGTTACCCACACTTATATTCTGTCTATTCTGCTTTGTCTTGAACAAATATTATTTGAACTGTGTCTCTATCTTGATTTGGCAACAAAAACTAGAATGATATAAACCATAAAGTGATCATGGTACATAGATATATGTTTGTTTCATGCTGTTATCCTGTCCACTTTACTACTGAACTCATTTACCAAAATGAGTTTCATATACAACATGGTAAACATGTGATGTGTCTGCTTGTTTCTCTTTTAGAATGCGGACAAAATATTGGAGAACAGTACCGCGTTATCCAATGGTAAAGGAAGTAATGCAGATAAGGTTCAAGATAGTGAGACATCCCTGTTGGTCTCCAAGAAAGCTGATAAAAACTATCTTGACGACAATGAGGGAACCCAAAAGTCCTGTCTTGATGTAGTGTTCGAGTTACTGGCCACTACTGCTGGCACAAGCTCTTCGAACTCGCTGCCTGAATCAGTTCGTCTTCTTGAGTCTCAACTTCAAGTTGAAAGACATCGATCAGATGTGCTGCGACAGGAAGCTGAAGGACTGAGGAAGTCCCTGCAGAATTCAGATGCATATTTTCTGGTGCAACAGCAAGCGCTGGAGGATTTAAGCGCCAAACAAGAGAAAGTTAATAAGCTTGCTAAGCATCTTGCCAGCATTATGGGTACCCAGGATATTGTTTCTTGAGATCTTCTGAAGTGGTTTCAGTTCTGGATTTGTTTTGCTGCGGCGTTTATTTGCACTGGTCGCCAATTTTGGCAACCAGTGTATATGATATGCTGCTTTGTTCCCTATATTTGCACTGGTGGCGAACTTCGATGCCCAGTGGATGTAATATGTGTAATAGCCGTGATAGCCTAGCGTTAGTTGCTTGCTTATTTATTTCCTTGTTTTCTTGTTTATTTGTTTGCTTGTAGTCATTCCAGTTCTTTTTCCGCGGTTAGCTAGTGGCTGCAATAACCTATTTTTTAAAACTAGGCCACAATAACCATGGGCTAATATTTACTGTAGTGACACTGGGCCTACTGGCCGTAGAAACAGTGGGCCTTCTACGGGCCGTAGAAACAATGGGCCTTCTACGGGCCGTATCATCAATGGGCCTTATACGGGCTGTATGATCAATTGGCCAAACATGGGCCAAACAGACCGCATTATGGCCGTAAACGGGCTAGAGTTGGAATCGTCCGTTCATGGGCCGACCATAACGGGCCATTGTTAATAGGCCGTATTTGATGACGCTATGAAAATGGCCCAACGTATTAACGGACCACAAATGGGCCGACTGTAACCACGGGCTGAATTTGGCCCACAAGCAGAAAATTACAGTAACGGGCCATAAGTAAACGAATACTGGAAATGAGCCCAAGAATAAATGGGCTCTGAGAAGGCTGAAAGATAACATGGGCTAGAAACGGCCCAACGGAATAACAGGCCGTTAATGGGTATAAAGTGATACAATGTTCATTACGGGCCAGTTTCACCACGGGCCGTTAATGGGTGCAAAGTGATACACTGTTCATTACGGGCCAGTTTCACCACGGGCCGTTAATAGGCCAAGAGTTACATAGGGCCTCTTATGGGCCGAAAGACGTCATGGGCCATACATGGGCCAGAAGTGAAAACGGGCTGGAATCATATTGGATGGCCCAGATGACGCTACTGGGCCTAATTCGGATAGGGCGTAACGGGCCTTGGGTTAGTGGGCTGTAAATGGGCTATATGCGAACAGGCCGTTAACAGGCTTTCCATGGGCCGGCCCGCCACCTTTTGACCAAGTCAAACGGGCCGGCCTTTTCACAGGAATAGGCCTTTGTTGGGCCGTGCCACGTGTCGACGTATCATAGGCGCCTTCTGTCCAATGAGTGGATGACATCTGTCCCAATGATGAGCCGACACGTATTTCCTCCAGCCAATGATGATTTTACACGTGGAAAATCCCCATTGGTCGGGGCTGTTAACGGGTTATCGGATCCAAAACCCGACCCAATAGCTTAACGGCGTTCCGTTACGGTGGATGCCACGTGTCGGTCACCCTTGACGAAAGCACTTCTGTGACGCGTGATTTATCGTCATGGAAGTGGACACTTCCGTGATGATAATTTTGGTAATGTCATGGAGCACTTCTACACAGCACAGGTATGACTATCTTGATTCTGTCATAAATTTGTCATGGATGTACATGCATGACAAAAAACGCGGCCTACTGTGACAAACACGTATCATCACGGAAGTGTATTTTTTTTGTAGTGCAACACTCTGGTGCTCGAGGATTGCAGTAGCACCGCCAACCATCCGAGACATCGATTTCCAAATCCCTGGGCCCGGAGCACTTCAAATAAGAAAGGCCAAGACAAGGAGTCAAAGGCACGGGAGATATCCAACTTGAGAAAAACACCTCTGTTCTTTCTGGCGTGTATTTTCCTGGCCACTTGCTTCACTAACAGATAGTTGCCATGCAGATTTCTGCCACGGATGAAAGCCGACTGGTTGGTGGCCACAAGGTCCTTCATGCACGGTCGGATTCGATTAGCCAGGAGCTTGGCGAACAACTTGGAGAAGCTCTGTGGCAAACTTACTGGCCTAGATCAGATATGCATGGGCGTACGTGTTCTGCTTTGCACCACTGTTGCCGAAGTTCTTTAGCCTTAGCTAGGGCATTGAACCTTGGCCTAGATCACATTGCCAGATCTCGAACTAGCAGCCCCCAAGTTGGCTAGCAAGTTCGCAAAGCTCTTTCACAAAAAGAGCATTGGGATTATGTGCCAACGCACCTGGTGCAAGAGCCTTGTCACCCATGGGAAATTGCATATAAACATCCATGCTCACGAGGGCGAGAGTTGGCTTGCCCCAAACTGTGGCGGTGAGGGTATCGTGGCCCTAGCTGTCCCAAGAGAAGCCACCTTCGAAAGCACAGTCGGTAGAGGCTTTATACCAACGAATCTAGTGTGCGCAAGATGATGTTGGGATCTATATTACTTTTTTGACAAAGGGTGATATATTGACATCAAAATGATATCAATCACATCTGGTCTCTAGAAAACCTAGCCGAAACATCGAGCACACGGCCAAAAAAGACAAAAAGAAGAAACAAAAATAAAGAAAGCCGACATAGCCAACAACTTACGACACACCAGCAAGAACTTCATCCACCGTCCTTGACAACACATGAGCTACAAGAAAGATTTTCCGAAAACAATACCTTCAAGAGAGTAAAGACGCGCAAGCACCGCCATTGCGGGTCCAATCATTGCAGGTCAGATCTTGGTTTCCACCCCGGAGAGTACGTCCAACCCAATGCCTTCAACACCGACACAACGTGTAAACCGTTATTGCCAGGCACAAACATCAAAGTTCAGCCCTAGGATTCTTCGCCCCGGAGCTCGAGACACGGTGCTCCGCACCACCAAGCCGAAGTCACTGTGTGTTGCTTGTCACCCCCTTGTTGCGAAGAAGATGAAGCATCATGGAAGGACACCAATATACCACGGGAACAAAAAATTGAAATCCAAACTTTACCATTGCAGTTGTACAATGGTCCCAACCAATAATGGAAGATGAGTGCAAGTACGCTCAGTTTCCAAATTTGAATAATCCAGCGTCTACGTGCATTTTTTATTTGTTTGACAAAAAGCTCCTAACACGTTAACATACCGAATCTGTACTTTGGATCAGATTTTAAATTGGTGCATACCATGGCCAGGTTGGGAGTTTCCCGAAATGTCACCTGCATTTTCAAATTGCTTCAAGTACAGTTTGTACTTCGAGATAAGATTTAGAACAGGAGAGGAGAAGCATACTTTTCGGTAGACCATTGGCCAAGTTGTCAGTTGTCACCAATTCTATGTAGTGTTTCAAGCCCCCTAGCTAGTACGCTACTCTGTCCTGACTCTCATGTGAGAAAGAAAATGGTAGACCTATGGATGAGCTGTGACTTGATTAGCTGCTAACTAGAGAGCGAGTGAACATGAAAGTACAACAATAATTGGTGCCCTTGGTGGCAGGAGACTGACATGGTCACTTATGCTTATTCTTAAATTCTTATTTATTTGGGCCTTTTGGTTCGCAAAATTCTAAAAGCCCAGGAATAGAAATAACATGGGAAT
Source organism: Triticum aestivum (assembly GCF_018294505.1). NCBI lineage: Eukaryota > Viridiplantae > Streptophyta > Magnoliopsida > Poales > Poaceae > Triticum > Triticum aestivum. Next base: position 383,715,324 of record NC_057811.1, on the reverse strand, counting down.
TGAATGACATGCCTATTCAAATCCTATAGGATTTTGCTTTGTTTAATTGTGCCACCAAAAAACAAAGGAATAAATTTCTAAGATATTCGACTAGATGCTAACATTTCTTTTAAATCAAATTTATAGGTTTGTTAAGATAAATTCCTGTAGGATTCAATCCTACTAATCAAACAACCAATTTATGAAAAATTCCAAGGATTCTATCCTTCCAAAATTCCTATGAAATCATTCGAATCAAAGAGACCCTAAATTCTTATGTGGGTGTATCAGGTTGATATTGTTGCAATCCATTTTTAAAAATGGGCCTCTTTGATTCACTTGATTTTAGAAAGTACAAGTGTAAGAAAAACTAGGATTACATAAATGTCCACTTGAATCATGCATTATTGAATTCCACAAAAGTTAGTTTTATTGAACCACATGAGGAACTAAACAATATTTATAAGAGGTTTGAGTTAATGGAAAAAAATTCTTATGAAATGTAGTGGAGTGGGACATTTTGGGCAAATTCTCATAGGATTGTTTCCAATAAGTAAACATTCATATGATTCAAACATCGTACGGGAAAAATCCTAAGGTACGGGAAAAATCCTAAGGTTATGTTCCCCCTTTTTTTAGGGTGTGAATCTTGAATTGAAGAGGCCCTTAACATTGGAGTTTGCTTTTGTGCGAGAACTGAATCAGAATTACTCACACATATGCCACATGCATATACCTATTGTATTGTTCTTCAAGTTGGATTGATTCCCTGGCATGGAGAATTTGTTTTTTTACAAACAAGGAATTGTTTCTAACAAAGGAAACGTAAGCCCTAATTAACTGTGGTGGTTAGTCTGATTTGTACCATTAACAATACACCACTGAAAAACCTAGCCCATCTTTGGTCAATAGTTTCCGGTAATTTGTTGTTACCCGTAAATAAACAACAACCATCAATGTTGTGAAAATCATATGAGTTAAATGAATGGTAAAAATGAGCACTCTGTAAAAGTAAAAGGATAAGTGGTTATAATATGTAATATATTCTTGTATTCTTTTTTAAAAAGGGGATAACCTTTGGCCTCTGCATCCAGCGATGCACACAGCCATCTTGTAAGTTCTTTTTTAGGTTACCATGTTAAAGTACTTGGAACAATTGCAAAATGGAGAACTGGGATGCGAGAGCGTATTCAAAACTAACGGTTTTGGAAAGTTCAGGTTCAAGTATAGAGGTATTGTTTCCTATGCTTATATACTACTCTCTATGTCCCATAATATAAGAGCATTTTTTACACTAGTAAGTGTCAAAAATGCTCTTATATTATGGGACGGATGAGTAACATTCAAGACAGAATCAAGCAACGGACTAACTCATTTCATGCATCATGCAACTACTAGCTTGGGGCTGCATGTATCAGCCACCACTATTTCTTGTGTTTCTCAAATCTGAATCAAGCGAAAAACGTATGACACTCCATAAAAATCCATATGTATTACCGAATCATATAAGAGTAATTAAACTTAACAACACGAAAATGCCTGTGTGGAATCTAATAACGCTTGTGCAAACTGGCAAGACTCTGTCGGTTTGCACGCGGTGGATGAAAAGACATGCACTGAGCACTCATATGCATGACCCGGCCCGCGGTAATGCACAGGATCATTTGACATGCAGCTCATGATCAAAAGCTTTTGGCAATGTCAGATATACCTGTAGTTTCGAAAAAGAGTCAGCTATACCAATACTTCCATTCGCTAGTGGGGCTAGCCTATTTGGCGCTCAATAAAGGTGATAGTTGGTGTACAATGTAATTGGTCAACCTAATGTGATGATTTTTAACCTTTTGACGCGACAGCTGAACTGCTGGTAAAATGGCCACCGAGGAAGAAGCGGCAGAAGCTACAAAAATAACACGAAATGTTCATTCATGGATATTCAAAGGAAAAATATAAATTGAAAGAAAACAAGGTCGGCATAATTATGACATTACTAGAAGCATGGGCTACCAACTGTGAAAGTTTTCGCGTGATGGGTAGAGATCAAGTCCTCTCCTCGTAGTTGTGCAAGTTAAAGTTAATGGCAGATATGGCTTGCACTAAAATATGTACGTAATAAACTGTAATAATGTTTGAGTGCCCCAAAAAATGAGCACCGCTCTCGTAGTTGTGCACTTAACTAAGGCATGCATAAAGAATGGCGCCAACCTTTTTCTTAGAGATGCTACGAAGGATAATCACTAATTTTGAGAGAGAGAATTAGAAAGGAAAAAGAGCTTGTCTTCTCGTAATTAAGAGGTGATTTGGTGGTACTTAAACTAAGATTTGTTTCTCTATTGTTCTAGAAGTCATCTCTTAGTTACTTGATCTTTAATTTTAATTTAGAGCGGATTCTAGTTTGTATCCAGTAGTTTGACATTAACAATTTGTCATCCTGATTACCCATTTAGTGAAAGTTTTGTTGGGTCTTACCCCTTTTTAGTTTTTGATAATAGTCTGACAGGTGGTTCACGGTTGTCACGTACACGTGGAGTGCCACATTGCGGTTTTTTAACTAGCATTTTTACCCTGGGCCCGAAACAATCGAATGGATTAGTGGGACCTATTTTTCTCACGACTGCTAGGTCTATGCACGCATTGCATCCCTTCACCTAGCTGATCCCGCCCATCTATCAGCCAAGCCATGACACCGCTCAATTATTCAGAGACCTTGCTACAATGCACTAGGCGACTAGCGGCGTAGGACTTATCAAGGTGATCATCCACGATAGTCAAAGCCAGAGGCGACAACTGGTATGAAAATTTCTCTCCCACCCAAGTATAACCATGTCCCCCTCCCCACCACCACCACCATCACACACACACACACACACACACGCGCGCGCGCGCGCGCGCGCGCTCCCATTCTCCCATTCGTTTTTCCTCGTTTGGTTAGGCATATTTTATGTGTCTATTTTTGCACTGAGCCACCGAGCCTCCATAGAGGGTAGCGGGTTGGAGGTGTTTTCTGAAGTACTAGACCATGAAGGCGCGCGTTGCCGCGCCCGTTCATCCTTCAGAAAAATATAAAAATTAAAGAAACATTTGATAAAATTTAAATGATTCCAATTACAATGTTTCGGTATAGATGTTAGGGCATAATTCTCAGCCATTAATTAGAATTGATCGGACTAATCACATAAATTCTCTGTTCATGTTTGTCTTAGATTACAATCATCATAATGGTTGTCTTGTTTGCTCTTGCACATAATTGAACTCTTCAAGAGCTCTTCGGCGGAATATCTCAATGGAATTAGCTATTAGCTATCTTCTAACCATTCTAAGCTTCCAATACAATTTTTTTACTTTAAAAAGAATTTAAAAGGTAATAACTGTATATTGCCATGAACAAGTCTAGAAAGAATGATCCGACAAAATTACTGTCTAACACCTCTGTAACAAGTGCCACCACAAATTAGTTTTCAGGATGCTCTTGTATGCTAGTTACCTGAACTTCCTTGTGCGCATCTTCTTCAGTTGATATGCATGTAAAAGACATGCTGCTAAGTAGCTATGATTAGGATATAACATAAGCTAAGTATCTGATTTGTATGCTAACAAATCGCTTGGGTAACATGAAACAACGCCTACAAAGATTCGTGTTGCTCAAACTGCCTTGCTTGGCCAGTGGACTCAGAGATTCAGGTATAATCTATCTTTACGGACATCTATCAGAAGAGAAAAACGAAGGTACAGCTCATAAGAAGGATATTTGTCTCCTTCCGCAACATGAATGACATTGCTACATCAATTGTTTGGTTAAATACTTCAGGGCATCATTGCTGAAATTTGACTTATTGAAAGAAAATGTCCCCCATGATAAGGAAGCCGTGAACTGGAAACTCTAGGTCAGAACTTCCTATAATTCAAAGAGTACAAAAATAAAAATAAAACACTTCAAATCTGGGGGAAACCTGCACCAAACAACTCGACCATAACCACAGAGTGGGAGTGGAGAAATAAAATCACCAAAAGGAGGAGCTCACCTGGCCTTCCGACTGTTTGCGTCCTGAGGACGAATGAGTAGCTGCGTTCACGCGGCTTCGTAGCCCAGCCATTATGCCACCATCTGTCCATCTCGATTGTTACCTTGCCGCTCTTTGGTCGCTGGTCGCGCCTCGCGCGTGCTCTGGCCTACAGCCACCATGGAAGAACTCTGCTGGGCATGACATGGGAAAGAAGAGACCCACCGTGGGGGCCTGCCGAGGAAGAGTAGAGGGCGAGTGCATGTCAGCGACGCCGAGGCAAACAAGAGGTAGAAGTTCTCTGCCGGGGCGGAAGACGGCGGCGGCGCAGCGGCGAGGAGGAGGCGAGCAGCTCGAGGATACGTTTTTTTTTGTGAAACTGCTCGAGGATAGGTTTGGAGACATGCTCCGTTAGAGAGACCTCGTGGGCCTTCTACCAAATGGCCTGATTCGGGACAATTAGTGCAACTCGTTCTCCGGAGCACCAGCCCAGAAAACAGTGCCTTTCAGCAGTCAGCGTTACAACTGGGACGGCCGAGCAAATCTTGTGCGTACATGACAGTGATTCAATGGCTGGGAGTGTCAAAATGCTATGGGGGCTCGTAGCTAGCTGAGTTATACTGTTTAGTAATTGCACATTATTTCCTTTTTTCAGTGGTTGTTTATCTAAGTAAAATTAGCACCTAATTTTAACTAAGTGTTTTACTAGGAATTGTTAGAATACCGATTTTACTAATAATTATGTTAGAGAAGTATGCACATAATCTTGTTTGGATGAGAATGATAAGCCCATGTGCGAGAGATACACTAATTTTTTTTATAAACAAACAAATAATTGTCGTTTCCCCCACAAACTCGGTTTCTCGGTTTTATGAAAAATAAGATGCACTTATTCTTAAGTTTGTTACGCTAACCAACCAAAGTTTTGTAGTCAGAACCATAAAAATATTTAGGCAAAATTAATTTAGTAAAATCTCCTTATTCAAGTAACCCTTAAGGAAATAGTAACATACTGGTTGAGTGTTTTTAGGATAAACGGAGTTTTTATTTGCGATAGTACCATTGTTTTATCACCAACCATTTTGCACTAATTTGCACCACATGCATGACGCATCAAGATTTGACAACCTGGATCATTTAGTGGGAGGCTCTTCTCATTTATTACAAATCTTATTGGGCCCACTAACTGCATTTTGAGCTAATAAGAATATTGTCATGAATCTTCTGATGGTCCACTAGGAGTCTGTGCTTTCTCAAAATGGAGCAAATACCGACCAGTGCAGAAGTAGTACTTCCTCCGTTCCTAAATATAAGTCTTTCTAGAGATTTCAATAAGTGACTATATACGGAGCAAAATGAGTGAATCTACACTTTAAATTATGTCTAAATACATTCGTATGTAGTTTGTATTGAAATCTTTAAAAATACTTACATTTAGGAACGAAGGGAGTATAATATAAAAGCAATAGGAAGTCAATTTTAGCCGGACTACTATAGATATATTAGTACATGATGGTCATATCTGAGGTCAACATTGGCTGCAATGAATCGGACGCTGTGATCGCGAGCTCACAGGAGCTCGGAATCGTACCCGTCCAGAATTGCTGTGAGATTCGGTACATTGAATGGAGGTGGCAGGCCGCGGGTCCACTAGGAACGGGGAAAATCTGATATACGCCCAGATACGCGCCCGACAGATGGGCCCCGCCCGCACGGAAGGTTGCACGGCGTCGACGGAGCGAGGCCCGAGCCGTGGCTCGAGACGTCGCCGGCGTCCTGATCCGTGGATCAGATTCGGTGCATTCCGGTAGCGCCGACAGTGCACGCAGTAAATTCAGTAGGTGGGGCGTTGGGTGGTATGGCAGTGAAGTTGGATTAGGCATTCTTCGCAGGCGGCGAGACGGTGAGGAAATCTACTACGGCGGAGGCGATTCCGCGTCCGAGGGAGCTCACAGGTGGTCCAGCGGCGATGCAGCCGATAAACAGGTTCGAATCTGCTCCAAGAAACCTTCTTTCTGCGTGGTTTGGTTCCGTATTTGTGACTGACTGGTTCTGTTGCCTGAAATCTTCTGTGGGCTAAGCTACTAGAGGAGGTGAATGATAACAACAGCACTATGGAGCCTGTGCGGTTGCCGGTCGTGGCACCGGCAGAGGTTGAGCTCCCAGCACCTGAAGCTTCAAGTGCGGACGGCCAGATCTGTCGTGAAGAGGCCCCTGCAGAAGCTGGAAGTGCAGATAAGGGGCAGAGTTCAGAGCACTCTGTAGAGCAGTTGGATCCGTGGACCAGGAAAACATGCTTGGTCAGTTCGTGCGGTTGTCACCTACCTCAAGCGTCTGGTTCCTTCCATTATCGCAGGAGGTTGAGCTGGGCGGCATTGCATGCATACGCAGGAGAGAAGGCTAACAGCTGAAGATTTAAATTTTGATGCAGCCGATTAAGAGGTAGAAATCTCGTTCACCTATCTGTGTTGCCATTCGATTTTTGGGAGTGAATCCAAAAGATCTAATTCAGTGATAACTATCCTAGAGGAGGTTACTGACAGCGAATTTCGATGGGGCCTCTCCACTACCCAGTTATGGCACCGCCGCACCGGAGGCGGGGGAGCTCCTGCCTATGGCAGGGGGCAGCGCCACGGGGCAGATCTGTGCGGCGCAAGGGGCGGCAGATGCGAAACTGAAGCTTCCCCACAACCTTCGGAGCAGTCAATTGAGCAGATGGACACGACACACGACGGTATGTAATTCGTCATATTTAGAATAGCTAGGAAAAGTTAAAAAGTGGTTGGTTACTTCAGAATTGGAAATTAGTAAAATCATCAGAAAAAAGTAGTAGCTCTTCAGCTTAAAAATTGTAGCAATATTAGTGTTGGTTGGTGGAAAATTGTGAAGTTCAGTTCCCAAGCCCTGAATCATAAACCTGATTAGAGTTCTTGTCATATTTAGAATAGCTCGGAAGCTATGGATTCGTCGTACTAGTTCTGAATTTTTTTGGTTTCGCTCAACAGCGAACCCAGAAGGGGGAGGCTCCTGAATAATTCATAGGACAGCAGCTGAATAATTGGGAGACTCATTTTGTACACACAGGATAGTACAGACAACATAGTGGTCAGTCATTTTTCAATTAGGTTCAGATAGGTATGGCTTATGGGTCTTGTACTGATAGTACTGACAATGTTGATTAATCCTTCGATGGAACTTGTTAGCAGCTTTGGCCATATAGTTTGATGTGCTTAAATAATCAATATATGATAGTACTGTGTATAGTATCAGCTGCACTGAAGATATAAATTCTGTTTTGTGCAAGCAGAGTGAGGATTGGTGCTGCCGCTCCTGGTAGGACCCCAATGTCCTGATCGAGCTACTGTCATGGAGAGGGCAATACGTGGATTTGCTTCAGATATTGGAGACAACGCCATTGTGCCGAAGCTCGGAACAATATTCGATACATTGGGTGAAGCATACGATTTTTACAATCTGTATTTATGGGAGAAAGGATTTGCCATTCGATATGGTAAAAACTATCTGAATGTCGAGAGGACAAAATGCATAAAATAGTGTGTGCCTGTGGGGTATGTGAATCTGGTTTCAATTCTTTCTTTATGAGCTGGTTGTTTCACTAACATGTTCATCGTCTCATTTGTCGTTAAATTGTGGTTGCAGTGGAAATCTATTGTGGATAATACTAGGTCTTGCCAGCGTTAGTGCCCTACTCTGATAAGGCTGCTGCGGTCTGAACCATTCATTGTCTCGCACGTATGCGCAGACGATACACTGGCGATCGCACAAGCACATCAACGTGTACAACAGGGATTTGGTGAAGAATTTGAGGCAGAGCAATGTGAACCTTGCTAAAGTGCACAACATTAGGCAGTTTCTTTGGGTCGATGGAGAATGTTCCTTTCACGAAAAGAGCTTTAAGGAACTTGTGTGGCAAAATAAGCCGCGAGCAAGCGGATGATGATGTTAGTTAAACAATGGAGGTGTTTGCGGAACTTGGTTCAAAGGATCCTCACTTCACATATCATGTGCAGGCCGATAAGGAGGGGAGGGATAAACGCACTCATGTGGGCAAATGGGGACAGTAGGCTGGTGCAAAAAAGATTAGCTTATTCTCAAATTTTCTGTCTCTAATACTGAATTTGGTGTGTACCGATAAATCATGTAGCGTGTGAGATCCATCATGCAGTTTAACTGCTAATCCCAATTATGTTATGCATGCCCTGAAGCTGATGAATTTGTGTTCTCCTATACTGGCATGTCAATTTCTATGCGTGTATGATTGGATACTTCTGCAGAAAGTACATTGAACGTGTGAGCATTATGCAGATGAAATTGTACTGACTCAAGTAGTACTGTTTTGAGCTGTAGTTTGGACCTGAACTCAAGTACAGAATCTTATAGATGATGGATCTGTAGTTTTGAGTTGTAGTCAGATTCTGTACTAAAGTAGATAAGCTGCATCAAGTCGGGCCTGAAGCAGTTATCCCCTGCCTGATCACACTACTTATTCAACATCCATCCATCTTGCTATCTTGGTGCAAAGCAGGGCAAAGTTGACTCCGTCAGTACAGAATCTCGAAGATGATGGATCGTATTGTTTCCTTCCTCCCGAGCCGCATGCGACCTGACTGACGCCGTAACTTTTGGTTGTTGTCAGATGTGGGCCATCGCTACTGGATAAAATATCAGTACAATAACTATACATGACAGAATACGTGTTGGGTTGGCCATCTCGGGGTGTTGGTACGGCAAGGATAACGAGACCACAGGCGCTCGCGCTCACAACAACACTTTCGCCATCTGCAATGGTAACTTTATTGGTGTATTGGTCTTCCAGACTGTTCCAAAGGATGAGGCTATGATCTCATCGTGCAGCGTTAGAGGTTAACCATAATTAGATTAAATCATCGATGACTTAGGAGTTAGGAAAGAAGAGGTGCATGCCTGACAACAAAATCAAGAATACTCTATTATCATGCTTGAAAATATCACATGAAAAACACAAAATAACCGTATCATACAATATATGTACGATAGCCTTGGGCATCTGGATACCATGATGTAAGTGTCACTTCAGTTTTGTCAGGAAGAAGGCTATAAATTTTTGTGAGCTATATGTATTGTGGCTTGGGTCTGAAGAATAATCAATTTATAGATAGGCAGATTCCATCTGATGATCCAAGGATCGGGCGTAATTAAGGATATTCATGTACGCTGTGAACGTTCGTGAGCACTTCTAACTGCAACCAAAAGATAATGCAATTTGGCATGGAATCTAGCTATGGTTAATTAAAATTTGATAAATATTAAATATCAGAGTAACAATTCCTCGTACGTGCCAGTACAAAAGAGGCAGTGACGCGTGACATATATCTGGTGCGTTTAAAGCTTTGAGCTGAACTCTCGTGTGGTTGCGCCATCTTGAAGCGATACAATTATCAATATAAAGTTTTATTGCGTCAAGAATAAAAGATGTCATCATATGAAAAATAAAGGTATGTTCAGTCGGTAGCCACTCACCCGCCGTACCTATTTTTACTAACTTTTTGTATGAGATTATGATTGCACGATGTATTGCTCTTTGTGCATAGGCACGTATATATGATGTACAAAGGTGGACCACAGACCTCAACTATACAAGGAACTAGGAGGCGGACCCAATACACAATATGCACATAACACATATACTCAACACCCCACCCCCCCCCCCCCCCCCCCCCGTCGAAGCGGCACCGCGGCTGACGCAAAGACTGGACCAGAACTCCTCAAATGACGCCGTAGGCAAGCCCTTGGTCATGATATCGGCAAATTGTTGGGAAGTAGGGACGTGTAAAACACGAATATGGCCAAGGGCCACCTGTTCCCGAACAAAATGAATATCCAACTCAATATGCTTGGTCCGTCGATGATGCACCGGGTTAGCGGAGAGGTAGACCGCCGAGACGTTATCGCAGTAGACCACCGTGGCACGGTCAACAGGACAAGAGAGCTCCTGAAGCAGCTGGCGAAGCCACGAACACTCGGCGACGGTGTTGGCCACCGCACAATACTCAGCCTCAGCACTGGAACGAGAGACTGTAGGCTGCCGCTTGGACGGCCACGAGATAAGTGAGGGTCCAAGGTAGACACACTAGCCCGAAGTGGAGCGACGAGTGTCAGGGCAGCCCGCCCAGTCTGCATCGGAGTAGGCGGTAAGGGCGGTGTCGGCGGAGGCGTGAAGCGTGACGCCAAGATCCATAGTGCCACAGATATAGCGGAGAATCCGCTTGACGGCAGCCCAGTGAACGTCTCGAGGAGCATGCATATGAAGACACACCTGCTGCACGGCATACTGGATCTTCGGTCGAGTCAGAGTGAGGTACTGGAGAGCACCAACGATAGACCGATAGAAAGCAGCATCCGAAGCAGGAGATGTTGGAAATATGCCCTAGAGGCAATAATAAAATGGTTATTATTATATTTCCTTGTTCATGATAATTGTCTATTGTTCATGCTTTAATTGTGTTATCCGGAAATCATAATACATGTGTGAATACATAGACCATAACATGTCCCTAGTGAGCCTCTAGTTGACTAGCTCGTTGATCAATAGATGGTTACGGTTTCCTGACCATGGACATTGGATGTCATTGATAACGGGATCACATCATTAGGAGAATGATGTGATGGACAAGACCCAATCCTAAGCATAGCACTAGATCGTGTAGTTCGTTTGCTAAAGCTTTTCTAATGTCAAGTATCATTTCCTTAGACCATGAGATCGTGCAACTCCCGGATACCGTAGGAATGCTTTGGGTGTACCAAACGTCACAACATAACTGGGTGGCTATAAAGGTGCACTACATGTATCTCCGAAAGTGTCTGTTGGGTTGGCTCGGATCGAGACTGGGATTTGTCACTCCGTATGACGGAGAGGTATCTCTGGGCCCACTCGGTATTGCATCATCATAATGAGCTCAATGTGACTAAGTAGTTAATCACGGGATCATGCATTACGGAACGAGTAAAGTGACTTGCCGGTAACGAGATTGAACGAGGTATTGGGATATCGACGATCGAATCTCGGGCAAGTAAAGTACCAATTGACAAAGGGAATTGTATACGGGATTGCTTGAATCCTCGACATCGTGGTTCATCCGATGAGATCATCGTGGAACATGTGGGAGCCAACATGGGTGTCCAGATCCCGCTGTTGGTTATTGGCTAGAGAGGTGTCTCGATCATGTCTGCATGATTCCCGAACCCGTAGGGTCTACACACTTAAGGTTCGATGACGCTAGGGTTATAAGGAAGGTTTGTATGTGATTACCGAATGTTGTTCGGAGTCCCGGATGAGATCCCGGACGTCACGAGGAGTTCCGGAATGGTCCGGAGGTAAAGATTTATATATGGGAAGTCACCATACGGTCACCGGAAATATTCGGGGGTATACCGGTATTGTACCGGGACCACCGGAGGGGTTCCGGGGGTCCACCGGGAGGGTCCACCTGCCCCGGAGGGCCTTATGGGCTGTAGGTGGAAGGGAACCAGCCCTTAGTGGGCTGGGCGCCAAACCCCCTAGGGCCCATGCGCCTAGGGTTTGGGGGAACCCTAAAGGGGGGGCGCCCCCCTTGCTTGGGGGGCAAGCTCCCTCCCCCCTTGGCCGCCGCCCCCCTCTAGATCTCATCTAGAGGGGCCGACCCCCTTCCCCCTTCTCCCTATAAATAGAGGGGTGAGGGGAGGGCTGCAGCACCACATCCAAGGCGCAGCCCCTCCCCTCCCCAACACATCTCCTCCTCCGCATGTGCTTGGCGAAGCCCTGCCGAAGAACTGTCACTCCACCACCACCACGCCGTCGTGCTGCTGTTGGAGCCTTCTTCCTCAACCTCTGCCTCCTCCTTGCTGGATCAAGGCATGGGAGACGTCACCGCTCCGTACGTGTGTTGAACGCGGAGGTGCCGTCCATTCGGCGCTTGGATCATCGGTGATTTGGATCACGACGAGTACGACTCCATCAACCCCGTTCTCTTGAACGCTTCCGCTCGCGGTCTACAAGGGTATGTAGATGCACTCCTCCCCTCTCGTTGCTAGTAAATTCCATAGATTGATCTTGGTGATGCGTAGAAAATTTTAATTTCTGCTACGATCCCCAACAGTGGCATCATGAGCTAGGTCTATGCGTACTTTCTATGCACGAGTAGAACACAAGTTGTTGTGGGCGTCGATTTGCCGTTACTAGTCTTATCTTGATTCGGCGGCATCGTGGGATGAAGCGGCCCGGACCGACCTTACACGTACGCTTACGTGAGACAGATTCCACCGACTGACATGCACTAGTTGCATAAGGTGGCTAGCGGGTGTCTGTCTCTCCCACTTTAGTCGGATCGGATTCAATGAAAAGGGTCCTTATGAAGGGTAAATAGAAATTGGCATATCACGTTGTGGTTTTGGCGTAGGTAAGAATCGTTCTTGCTAGAAACCTATAGCAGCCACGTAAAAGTTTGCAACAACAATTAGAGGACGTCTAACTTGTTTTTGCAGCAAGTGTCATGTGATGTGATATGGCCAGAAGGATGTGATGAATGATATATGTGATGTATGAGATTGATCATGTTCTTGTAATAGGAATCACGACTTGCATGTCAATGAGTATGACAACCGGCAGGAGCCATAGGAGTTGTCTTAATTTATTTATGACCTGCGTGTCAACTGGAACGTCATGTAATTACTTTACTTTATTGCTAACCGTTAGCCATAGTAGTAGAAGTAATAGTTGGCGAGACAACTTCATGAAGACACGATGATGGAGATCATGATGATGGAGATCATGGTGTCATGCCGGTGACGATGATGAACATGGCGCCCCGAAGATGGAGATCAAAAGGAGCAAAATGATATTGGCCATATCATGTCACTATTTGATTGCATGTGATGTTTATCATGTTTTATATCTTATTTGCTTAGAACGACGGTAGCATAAATAAGACGATCCCTCGCTAAAATTTCAAGAAAGTGTTCCCCCTAACTGTGCACCGTTGAGAAGGTTCGTTGTTCCGAAGCACCACGTGATGATCGGGTGTGATAGGTTCTAACGTTCGCATACAACGGGTGTAAGCCAGATTTACACACGCAATACACTTAGGTTGATTTGACGAGCCTAGCATGTATAGACATGGCCTCGGAATACAAGAGACCGAAAGGTCGAGCATGAGTCGTATAGCAGATACGATCAACATGAAGATGTTCACCGATGATGACTAGTCCGTCTCACGTGATGATCGGACACGGCCTAGTTGACTCGGATCATGTATCACTTAGATGACTAGAGGGATGTCTGTCTGAGTGGGAGTTCATTAATAATTTGATTAGATGAACTTAATTATCAAGAACTTAGTCTAAAATCTTTACAATATGTCTTGTAGATCAAATGGCCCACGCTAATGTCAACCTCAACTTCAACGCGTTCCTAGAGAAACCCAAGCTGCAAGACGATGGTAGCAACTATACGGACTGGGTCCAGAACTTGAGGATCATCCTCATAGCTGCCAAGAAAGCATATGTCCTTGAAGCACCGCTAGGTGAAGCACCCGTCCCAGCAAACCAAGACGTTATGAACACCTGGCAAACACGTGTTGATGATTACTCCCTGGTTCAGTGCGGCATGCTTTACAGCTTAGAACCAGGGCTCCAAAAGCGTTTCGAGCAGCACGGAGCATATGAGATGTTCCAAGAGCTGAAAATGGTTTTCCAAGCTCATGCCCGGGTCGAGAGATATGAAGTCTCCGACAAGTTCTACAGTTGTAAGATGGAGGAGAATAGTTCCGTCAGTGAACACATACTCAAAATGTGTGGGTTGCACAACCGCTTGTCTCAGCTGGGAGTTAATCTCCCGGATGACGCGGTCGTTGACAGAATCCTTCAGTCGCTCCCACCTAGCTACAAGAGCTTTGTGATGAACTTCAATATGCAGGGGATGGAAAAGACCATTCCTGAGGTATATTCAATGCTGAAATCAGCGGAGGTGGAGATCAAAAAGGAACATCAAGTGTTGATGGTGAATAAGACCACTAAGTTCAAGAAAGGCAAGGGTAAGAAGAACTTCAAGAAAGACGGCAAGGGAGTTGCCGCGCCCGGTAAGCAAGCTGCCGGGAAGAAGACAAAGAATGGACCCAAGCCTGAGACTGAGTGCTTTTATTGCAAGGGAAACGGTCACTGGAAGCGGAACTGTCCCAAATACTTAACGGATAAGAAGGCCGGCAATACCAAAGGTATATGTGATATACATGTTATTGATGTGTACCTAATCAGCGCTCGTAGTAGCTCCTGGGTATTTGATACCGGTGCGGTTGCTCATATTTGTAACTCAAAGCAGGAGCTGCGGAATAAGCGGAGACTGGCAAAGGACGAGGTGACGATGCACGTCGGGAATGGTTCCAAGGTCGATGTGATCGCCGTCAGCACGCTACCTCTACATTTACCTACGGGATTAGTTTTAAACCTCAATAATTGTTATTTAGTGCCAACTTTGAGCATGAACATTGTATCTGGATCTAGTTTAATGCGAGATGGCTAGTCATTTAAATCCGAGAATAATGGTTGTTCTATTTATATGAGAGATATGTTTTATGGTCATGCCCTGCTGGTCAATGGTTTATTCTTAATGAATCTCGAACGTGATGTTACACATATTCATAGTGTGAATGCCAAGAAATGTAAGGTTGATAATGATAGTCCCACATACTTGTGGCACTGCCGCCTTGGTCACATTGGTGTCAAACGCATGAAGAAACTCCATGCAGATGGACTTTTGGAGTCTCTTGATTATGAATCATTTGACACGTGCGAACCATGCCTCATGGGCAAAATGACCAAGACTCCGTTCTCCGGAACAATGGAGCGAGCAACCAACTTATTGGAAATCATACATACTGATGTGTGCGGTCCAATGAGCGTTGAGGCTCGCGGTGGCTATCGTTATGTTCTCACCCTCACTGATGACTTGAGTAGATATGGGTATGTCTACTTAATGAAACACAAGTCTGAGACCTTTGAAAAGTTCAAGGAATTTCAGAGTGAGGTTGAGAATCAACGTGACAGGAAAATAAAGTTCTCACGATCAGATCGTGGAGGGGAATATTTGAGTCACGAATTTGGCACACACTTAAGGAAATGTGGAATTGTTTCACAACTCACACCGCCTGGAACACCTCAGCGTAATGGTGTGTCCGAACGTCGTAATCGCACTCTATTGGATATGGTGCGATCTATGATGTCTCTTACCGATCTACCGCTATCATTCTGGGGTTATGCTTTAGAGACTGCCGCATTCACTTTAAATAGGGCTCCGTCGAAATCCGTTGAGACGACACCGTATGAATTATGGTTTGGAAAGAAACCTAAGCTGTCGTTTCTTAAAGTTTGGGGATGCGATGCTTATGTCAAGAAACTTCAACCTGAAAAGCTCGAACCCAAGTCGGAAAAATGTGTCTTCATAGGATACCCTAAGGAAACCATTGGGTATACCTTCTACCTCAGATCCGAAGGCAAGATCTTCGTTGCCAAGAACGGGTCCTTTCTGGAGAAAGAGTTTCTCTCGAAAGAAGTAAGTGGGAGGAAAGTGGAACTTGATGAGATGACCCCTCTCGAACCAGAAAGTAGCGCAGCACAAGAAAATGTTTCTGTGGTGCCTGCACCGACTAGAGAGGAAGTTAATGATGACGATCATGATCAAGTTACCACTGAACTTCGTAGGTCCACAAGGACACGTTCCGCACCAGAGTGGTACGGCAACCCTGTCCTGGAAATCATGTTGTTGGACAACGGTGAACCTTCGAACTATGAAGAAGCAATGGCGGGTCCAGATTCCAACAAATGGCTTGAAGCCATGCAATTCGAGATAGGATCCATGTATGAAAACAAAGTATGGACTTTGACAGACTTGCCCGATGATCGATGAGCGATAGAAAATAAATGGATCTTTAAGAAGAAGACGGACGCGGATGGAAATGTTACCATCTATAAAGCTCGACTTGTCGCTAAGGGTTATCGACAAGTTCAAGGAGTTGACTACGATGAGACCTTCTCACCCGTAGCGAAGCTGAAGTCCGTCCGAATCATGTTAGCAGTTGCCGCATTCTACGATTATGAAATATGGCAAATGGACGTCAAAACGGCATTCCTTAACGGCTTCCTTAAGGAAGAATTGTATATGATGCAGCCGGAAGGTTTTGTCGATCCTAAGAATGCTGACAAAGTATGCAAGCTCCAGCGCTCAATCTATGGGCTGGTGCAAGCATCTCGGAGTTGGAACATTCGCTTTGATGAGATGATCAAAGCGTTTGGGTTTACACAGACTTATGGAGAAGCCTGTGTTTACAAGAAAGTGAGTGGGAGCTCTGTAGCATTTCTCATATTATATGTGGATGACATACTATTGATGGGAAATGATATAGAATTCTTGGAAAGTATAAAGGCCTACTTGAATAAGTGTTTTTCAATGAAGGACCTTGGAGAAGCTGCTTACATATTAGGCATCAAGATCTATAGAGATAGATCGAGACGCCTCATAGGTCTTTCACAAAGCACATACCTTGACAAGATATTGAAGAAGTTCAATATGGATCAGTCCAAGAAGGGGTTCTTGCCTGTATTGCAAGGTGTGAGATTGAGCACGGCTCAATGCCCGATCACGGCAGAAGATAGAGAAAAGATGAGTGTCGTCCCCTATGCCTCGGCCATAGGGTCTATTATGTATGCCATGCTGTGTACCAGACCTGATGTAAACCTTGCCGTAAGTTTGGTAGGAAGGTACCAATGTAATCCCGGCATGGAACACTGGACAGCGGTCAAGAACATCCTGAAGTACCTGAAAAGGACTAAGGATATGTTTCTCGTTTATGGAGGTGACGAAGAGCTCGTCGTAAAGGGTTACGTCGATGCTAGCTTCGACACAGATCTGGATGACTCTAAGTCACAAACCGGATACGTGTACATTTTGAATGGTGGGGCAGTCAGCTGGTGCAGTTGCAAGCAAAGCGTCATGGCGGGATCTACATGTGAAGCAGAGTACATGGCAGCCTCGGAGGCAGCACATGAAGCAATCTGGATGAAGGAGTTCATTGCCGACCTAGGAGTTATTCCCAATGCATCGGGGCCGATGACTCTCTTCT
This sequence comes from Triticum aestivum, assembly GCF_018294505.1. Lineage (NCBI taxonomy): Eukaryota > Viridiplantae > Streptophyta > Magnoliopsida > Poales > Poaceae > Triticum > Triticum aestivum. Next base: position 383,698,196 of record NC_057811.1, on the reverse strand, counting down.
GTGACAACACTGGAGCTATTGCCCTTGCCAAGGAGCCCAGGTTTCACAAGAAGACCAGGCACATCAAGCGTCGCTTCAACTCCATTCGTGAAAATGTTCAAAATGGAGACATAGATATTTGTAAAGTGCATACGGATTTGAATGTCGCAGATCCGTTGACTAAACCTCTTCCACGAGCGAAACATGATCAAGACCAGAACTCTATGGGTGTACGATTCATCACAATGTAACTAGATTATTGACTCTAGTGCAAGTGGGAGACTGTTGGAAATATGCCCTAGAGGCAATAATAAAATGGTTATTATTATATTTCCTTGTTCATGATAATTGTCTATTGTTCATGCTTTAATTGCGTTATCCGGAAATCGTAATACATGTGTGAATACATAGACCATAACATGTCCCTAGTGAGCCTCTAGTTGACTAGCTCATTGATCAATAGATGGTTACGGTTTCCTGACCATGGACATTGGATGTCATTGATAACGGGATCACATCATTAGGAGAATGATGTGATGGACAAGACCCAATCCTAAGCATAGCACTAGATTGTGTAGTTCGTTTGCTAAAGCTTTTCTAATGTCAAGTATCATTTCCTTAGACCATGAGATCGTGCAACTCCCGGATACCGTAGGAATGCTTTGGGTGTACCAAACGTCACAACATAACTGGGTGGCTATAAAGGTGCACTAAGTGTTTGTTGGGTTGGCTCGGATCGAGACTGGGATTTGTCACTCCGTATGACGGAGAGGTATCTCTGGGCCCACTCGGTATTGCATCATCATAATGAGCTCAATGTGACTAAGTAGTTAGTCACGGGATCATGCATTACGGAACGAGTAAAGTGACTTGCCGTTAACGAGATTGAACGAGGTATTGGGATACCGACGATCGAATCTCGGGCAAGTAAAGTACCGATTGACAAAGGGAATTGTATACGGGATTGCTTGAATCCTCGACATCGTGGTTCATCCGATGAGATCATCGTGGAACATGTGGGAGCCAACATGGGTATCCAGATCCCGCTGTTGGTTATTGGCTAGAGAGGTGTCTCGGTCATGTCTGCATGATTCCCGAACCCGTAGGGTCTACACACTTAAGTTCGATGACGCTAGGGTTATAAGGAAGGTTTGTATGTGATTACCGAATGTTGTTCGGAGTCCCGGATGAGATCCCGGACGTCACGAGGAGTTCCGGAATGGTCCGGAGGTAAAGATTTATATATGGGAAGTCACCATACGGTCACCGGGAATATTCGGGGGTATACCGGTATTGTACCGGGACCACCGGAGGGGTTCCGGGGGTCCACCGGGAGGGTCCACCTGCCCCGGAGGGCCTTATGGGCTCTAGGTGGAAGGGAACCAGCCCTTAGTGGGTTGGGCGCCAAACCCCCTAGGGCCCATGCGCCTAGGGTTTGGGGGAACCCTAAAGGGGGGGCGCCCCCCCTTGCTTGGGGGGCAAGCTCCCTCCCCCACTTGGCCGCCGCCCCCCCTCTAGATCTCATCTAGAGGGGCCGACCCCCTTCCCCCTTCTCCCTATAAATAGAGGTGTGAGGGGAGGGCTGCAGCATCACATCCAAGGCGCAGCCCCTCCCCTCCCCAACACCTCTCCTCCTCCGCGTGTGCTTGGCGAAGCCCTGCCGGAGAACTGTCACTCCACCACCACCACGCCGTCGTGCTGCTGTTGGAGCCTTCTTCCTCAACCTCTCCCTCCTCCTTGCTGGATCAAGGCATGGGAGACGTCACCGCTCCGTACGTGTGTTGAACGCGGAGGTGCCGTCCGTTCGTCGCTTGGATCATCGGTGATTTGGATCACGACGAGTACGACTCCATCAACCCCGTTCTCTTGAACGCTTCCACTCGCGATCTACAAGGGTATGTAGATGCACTCCTCCCCTCTCGTTGCTAGTAAATTCCATAGATTGATCTTGATGATGCGTAGAAAATTTTAATTTCTGCTACGATCCCCAACAGGAGAACCATCCGTGGCAGAAAGCTTGGCCTTCGTATCAACAGGCGTAGCGGCGGGCTTGCAGTTAAGCTTGCCGGCGCGCTCCAGGAGCTCGTTAGCGTACTTCTGCTGATGAAGGAAGAAGCCATCCGGACGGCGCACCACCTCGACACCGAGGAAGTAGTACAAAGGACCCAAGTCCTTGATGGCGAACTCAACGCGAAGATGAGCTGTGAGCTGACTGAGGAGACCAGCTATACATGCTGCCAGGATGATGTCATCGACATAGAGCAGAAAGTAGGCCGTGTTAGAGCCCTGATGATAGACGAAGAGCGAGGCGTCCCAGCGGGTAGAGCGGAACCCAAGCTGGTGGAGAAACGCCGCGATGCGCTGGTACCAAGCGCGCGGAGCCTGCTTGAGTCCGTACAAGGACCGCGAAAGCAGGCACACGTGGTCGGGAAGCGCCAGGTCAACAAACCCGATGGGCTGCTGGCAGAAGACCTACTCCTCGAGGTGACCATGGAGGAAGGCGTTGGAGACGTCCATCTGGTGCACCGGCCAAGCACGGGAGACCGCGAGGTGGAGAACCGTGCGTATCATGCCGGGCTTGACGACTGGAACGAAGGTGTCGGTGAAGTCGATGCCAGCATGCTGTCGGAAGCCACGAACGACCCAGCGCGCTTTGTAGAGATCAAGGGTACCATTAGGACGGAGCTTGTGTTTAAAGACCCACTTCCCAGTAATCACGTTGGCGTGCCGGGGACGGGGAACAAGCTGCCACGTCCGGTTGCGCAACAGAGCGTCAAACTCCTCTTGCATCGCAGCCATCCAGAGCGGGTCACGAAGAGCGGCTCGAACGGAGGACGGCAACGGCGACGGCTCAGAGGTGGATGCCGGATGGACGTAGTCATCCGAGGCGTAGCGCGAGCTCGGGCGAAAAAGCCCGTACGGGCGCGGGTGACCGGACCGGCCACAGGCGCCGGGGGGCCCGCAGGCACCGCATGCGGGGGGCGCGCCTCAAAGCGAGAGGGTGGGCCAAGAGAGGCGCGCGAGCGCCCTGGGAGAGCCGTCAAGGAGCCCGCATCACCGGTGGCGGGAGGAGCAGCCGGGGGTACCTGGTGAAACGGAAACACATGCTCATCAAAGTAAACGTGCCGGGAAGTGAACACACGGTGGGAGACAGGATCGTAGCACCGATATCCCTTGGAGTCGGAGGGATAGCCGATGAAGATGCAAGCGACAGAACGAGGTGCCAGTTTGTGAGGAGCGGAGTCGGCAGTGCTAGGATAGCAAAGGCACCCGAAAATACGCAAGCCATCATAAGAGGGGGGCGTACCGAAGAGAAGATGGTGAGGTGCATAGTTCCACTGTGGGCGGCAAGGGCGAATGTTAAGGAGAAGAGAAGCAGTAGCGAGTGCGTCCGGCTAGAAACGAGGCGGCACGTTAGCATGGAACAGGAGCGTGCGAACGCAGTCGTTCAGAGTGCGAAGGACGCGTTCGGTTTGACCGTTCTGCTGGGAAGTATACGGGCATGTGAGACGAAAAACTGTGCCGTGGTGCGACAGAAAAGTGCGGAAGGCAAGGTTGTCGAACTCTTTTCCATTTGTCAGTCTGAAGAGCAAGGATGGGACGCCCAAACTGCATGCTGACATAGGAGTAAAAAGCCGTCAAAGTGGAGAGTGCATCCGACTTTCTGCGCAAAGGAAAAGTCCACACATAATGAGAATAATCATCAAGGATAACCAGATAATATAAATAGCCCGAATTACTAGGAACCGGAGAGGTCCACACATCTCTATAAATCAACTGAAAAGGAAAAGAAGCTATGGTGGTGGAGTTATTAAACGGGAGGCGAACATGTTTGGCGACACGACAGGCATGACAGGTGTGATCCTCTATCTTATGGCAACTGAAACTGAAACTCCTAAGAATATGACGAAGTGTGACGGGGTTGGGATGCCCAAACGAGCGTGCCAGAGATCGACGCCAGCGGAGAGAGCAACCGGTGTGGTGGTGGAGGTGGACGGCGAATGCACCGGATAGAACTCGTCGAGGCTGTCACATCGGTGAAGTACCATCCTGGTTCGAGCGTCCTTGACACAAAACCCAAGCTCGTCAAATTCAACAGTTACAGGATTTTCACGAGTTAAACGACGAACGGAAACAAGGTTCTTAATAAGATGAGGTGATACAAGTATGTTAGACAAAGTAATAGGCATGGAATTGGAAGGAAAAGAAGTGTGCATGACATGTGTGATAGGGAGTGTGGAACCGTCGCCGACAATGATGCGGCGGTCGGTGGTGACGGGAGTGAAGGAGGCAAGATTACCAGGATGAGCAAATATGTGAACCGTAGCCCCGCTGTCCATGTACCAATCATCACCTCCAGTGTAGTTGTTCAGCGTAGGCAGAGGCGGAGCCAGGATTTCTCGAAGCCTAGGGCTAAAGCTAAACCACTATAAATAATGCCAAATATCACGACCTAAAGGAAATAAAATGCCAAATACTCTACGTACCAATGCATGTTAGAAGTACACCACACATTCAGATTAAGAATAGAATATGAATTTCTTATTACCATAAGAGAAAATTTAATAAATATCTCATCAATATAACAAAGTGCATCATTACAAACAGTCGTACCAAATTAATGAAGGCTTGTCTCATTTGAGGCCATCGTTTCTTCACAAGCAATAATAGGACCCGGAGCTATAAACATAAAGTTGAGTATTTAAAATCAAGAACTAGACATAGACAAGTCATTGTTCATATGAAATTTTGGAAAGCAAGAAAATATTATACCATGATCATGAAAAACTGTCCGGGTCCTCTTCATCTTGGATTTCTATTTTCCCCCTGTTAACAAAGAACGATGGAATAAAATTGACTAAAGCAATACAATTTGACATCGCCAATTCATTGATTTCAGCTGATAAAAAGGAACTAGGGGGAAATATTAGATGATATGACAAACCTAGGTATTTAGCATTACCTTTTCAATCGGGTGTGGATCACAGGAGATGAGGCATGGAGAGTGCTTTATTCAAACGACGCGATAGATCCGCGGTTCCGAGCGCCGGCCGCCTAGGCGAGTGTCTGCTGGAGTCGAGCAGCCGAGAGAGTTGGCGGCACATCGTGAGACTTTTCGGTCGATCTACGAGACGAAGCGTGAGGATCGGAGTGATCTTGCATCGTGGCTGCTGGTGATTCTTTGGAGCGATCGTCCAAACTGGAGAGAGCTCGGTGGGCTGAGGCCTGGGGCTGGGCCTCTACAAGTGTACTAATATATGGGAAAATTCCTGCTGGGTAGCCTACCAGATGGGCCACGCCTGGGGCTATAGCACCAGTTGCCCCAGGCCTAGTTCCGCCCCTGGGCGTAGGAGCGGCATGCAGTGCGGGAAGGAGCACTGGGTCCCAGGGCGCCGGCGGCAGGGCCGGTGAGGGGGACGGAGACGCCATGGGGAGGCCGTAGCCACCGCTCGGCAGCGGTGGTGGGTACTCTCCAGACGGTATGGGAAGCAGCCCTATCTGCGACTGCGGTGCCGGGTAGGCCGGATGGCCCGCCGGAAAAACCTGCTGGCCCGCTGATAGATGTTGCAAGTGCGGGGCGCCGTCTGGCTGCAGGCCAGCGGGCGAGTGCTGGCCTGTTGACGACCCCCACCAGCGGCAGCAGCGACCTAGCAATGCGCGTGGCGAGCGAGGCGCGAGTTGCGGGCGGCGCTAGCTGCTGGCGGCTCGGACAGATCTACAGGAGGCGGACCAAGAACCAGAAGAAATAGCACCTGGTAGTTCGCTGATGGTCGTATAATTAACGGCAATAGTACTGATCACTCAGGCAACTACTCCCTCCGTTCCAAAATAGATGACTCGTACAAAGTTGAGTCATCTATTTTGGAACGGAGGGAGTAGGTTCCACGTGAGTAGTACTCGATGGAACTAGTACTCGTAGACGAACTTTGCTTCGGTCTCCACGGGAGAAAGCAACGGCTGGTCAGGTCGCTTGCCCCAGAACCCTAGGGCGGATGGGATGGCTCGGGCTGAAGTGTTCGGGCAGCTTGAGGCAGGCAGCTGCAAGCTGGAGTCAACATGAGGAGCCAGATGTGTTGACCAGGGGTAGATGGCACCGGAGAGCAGCGCCGGCCAAGAGAAGAAGCGTGGCGGCCGGCGGCTGGAGACAGTGGGCAGGCGGATGGATCGGGTAGAAGCAGCAGCCGGCGCGGAGGGCGCGCGAGCGGCGGCGGCGGGGTGGCGGCGGAGGGCGCGCGAGCGGCGGCGGCGGGGTGGCGGCGGCGGTGGCGCGGAGGAGACGCGCGGCGGCGGCGGCGGCGGCGGAAGCGAGAAAGAAACCTAGAAAACTGATATCATGTATGAGATATGATTGCGCGATGTATTGCTCTTTGTGCATAGGCACGTATATATGATATACAAAGGTGGACCACAGACCTCAACTATACAAAAAACTAGGAGGCAGGCCCAATACACAATATACACATAACACATATACTCAACACTTTTTCCCGTGACAAAATGATCTAACAAAAGTTAGCTGGGCTCTTTCCACCTATGACATGCATGGCTAATTTTAGGTCTAGTGGGGGATGTATCTTTCTCAGCTGGCCCTCATCTTTCCACCTCTCTAGCTCACAGTGATCCACGTCTGACATAGCCCCGCCAATGGTATAATCTATTCAAGTCTGCATTGGCTTTAATTTATTTTATTGAACAGAAAGAAAAAAACAGAAGGATGCCTTGGCTTTATCGTGGCAAAGTGTGGTAACAAAACAAAGCCCCTTATCCAACTAAGAGTCTCAGATCAAGTGCGGCTAAATGATTCTGGATGCCTTGGCTCAACTATGTCTATGACTACGCACTGCCTTTTCCAATCCCATCGTGACCAAACTACAGTTGAAATAAACACCAATTATTTGTTGCGGTGCAGTCAACAGTTCTAGCAGGTGCCTTTTCCAGCCCTACCGGGGGCAAATTCCTCATACAAAAGGCAATACAATTGTTGGAGGACTCCTGGTTATGCCTCCGATCCCCGTGCAAACAAACCCATTCCTGACAGTAATCAGTGTTTAATGCTTATGGGAAATGCTTAAGCTAATCATCAGTTGGACTGTCGGCAAGTAAATATAGTATAGTTCCACTTACGTGCAACTAAGAAGGTGCATTAATGATTGATGTGCGTAACCTCTTTAAACGCTGCCCAAAGCTTCATACTAGGGACAACTGACTGACTGTAGTGTTAGGGCATCTCCAACGACAACCCACAAAAATCCTCCCACATCTATCTGCTGACAGGGGGATCAGTTCACGGACATGAATACGGGAGGACGCCATCCAACCGTAGCCGCATATATCCGGTCTTTCTTATTTTTTTTCAAGTCCGCAACATCAAATAGCCGCATGCAAAGGGTACAGACGTTCAAATAGCCGCATGCAGCACTAGCTCAAATTTAAAAAAGTTCAAATATTACATCGCAACATTGTTGTCCCCTTTCACCACCAACTAATGCTCAATCAGATCTTCCTTCAGCTGCTCGTGAGTTGCTTGATGCCGAAATTGTTGATGCATTTGACTGAACTCTTCAAATATGGCCGGATTCTGGTCCGGAAGTTGGATAGGATCACCCATGTTCTCAAATTCCAGAGCTGCTGCAGCATCGTCACCCTCATCCTCGATGATCATATGGTGAATGATCACACAACATGTCATCACCTCCCGCAAGGTCTCCGGATCCCATTGTTTTCCAGGTCTGCAAAACGGGCCTGAAGAACTCCAAATGCCCTCTCGATATCCTTTCTAACTGCTTCTAGTCTTTGGGCAAAGTGAGCCTTTTTCTGGTCAATTGGGTTTGAGATGGTGCCGACAAAGGTAGCCCATGGAGGATAGATATCGTCAACCAGATAGTAGTTCATGTTGTACTCATGTCCATTGACAGTATAGTGGCAAGGAGGAGCGTGCCAAATCCAAAGATCATGTGATGCAACTGCTTCAAGAACGATGATGGGCTTCTTAACATGACCCTGATATTGCACTTGTAAAGCCTTCGGGCAGTTCTTTCATTTTCAATGCATGCAGTCAAGATATCCAAGCAAACCTAGCCACCCTCTTGCTTCTGAGATTGTCAAGAGCCTCTCGGTGTCTGCCACAGTTGGTTCTCTCAGGTATTGAGATCCGAACACCTCGATCACGACAGTTGCAAACCTGACCATGGCATCTCCGCATGTGCTCTCAGACATCCTTAGGTACTCGTCCCACGAATCAGCGGTCGTGTCATATGCAAGCATCCGGAGTGCCGTCGTGCACTTTTCGTATCCAGAGAAGCCAATCGTTCCCACGACGTCGTTCTTCAGGATGAAGTAGTCATCTTAGGAACGGACACCGTGGTACAAACGATCGAAGACAGTCTTGCGCATCCGAAAATGCTGACGAAAATGATCAGCGAATAGTGCATCGGGGGCAAAGTAGTCGGCCATCAGTGTCAAATGCATGCGCGCCCTATTGCGATTGAGCTTGTTTTAGCTCAAATTTAGCTTGAGTTAGCTTTAATTTTGTGCTTAGTGTTTTCTACTTTAATTATGGAATATGTTCTGTTACGAACTAATATGTAAAATTATGCACTATGTGTTATTAATCTAGTTTAAAATTTGAGTTTTGAATGACATGGTTGTGCTCAATTTGGATTGGAGAAGTTAAATTTGAGTGTTCGGTTAGCTCTACACATTTTTTAACTCCTCATATGTGAGGAGATAAGATTTGACGAGCAATTTGAAGCGATATCTTTTAAGGGTTCGGTTAGAGTTACCCTTATCTTACCTCATGGCTTATACAAGTAGTAGCATAAGGCTTGAAGAAGTGTGCGGGTGAGACAACAATATTTGCAAACCCCCCCCCCTCCCACCTCCCAGTAAAGAGAAATAGTATTTGCTTAGGCCTTTTCTGTGTAGTCGTCATATCGTGCGCGAGTAATTAGCATACTGGTGGTGGTATTCCCTAACTGAAAACATCCTTTTATAAAGGCATGGATTTTTCTTTAAAAAAGTTCATCACATTGGTAGTTTGGTACAAACATTAGTCTATCATGTTATGTAAATTCAAATCCAGTTTGGACGTTGGGCTTGAAATTGCCATGTGCTTTCGAAGAATTTTGTAACACCCCGAGAATCATGCTACAGTAACTCTCTGAGATTAAGCTGATCATGTTGCTAAACAGGGCTTGATCACAATTGCATCAAATTTCTTTTCAAACTCCTAGTTCAAACTTCAATTAAAATCAAAGTGGAAAATAAAAGTTTTTAAAAATTTGAACAAAAATGTTCGGTGGGTGCCAAATAATACACTGGTAATTATGGTGGAGAAAACACATTTTTATAAAATACCTAAATACTTTTAAATGAAATAAAACAGAAAAGAAAATAAACAAATAAAAAGAAAAAGCAAAAGAACATAGCACAGAAAAAAAAAGAGAAGGCCCTTTCCCCCGCTGGACCCCTGGCCCGACTGGGCCGACCCCCGGCCCAGCCCACCTCTCCCGCTCGCCCCCTCCCCTGTTCCCCCGACCGGGGTCGGAACATGGGCCGTCCCCGCCGCACCACCTCGCCGGCGACGGGGAGGATAAGGGCGCCAGCACCCCCGCCTCCTCGGGCCTCTCTCCCACTCGCCCCGCTCTCCCCTCGGCCTCCGCGCCTCCCTCTTCCCCCCCAGATCCGCGCCGCTCTCTTCTTCCCCACGCCCGACGCGCTCGCCGCCGTTCCCGTCGTTCACACGGCCACCGTGCCCCAATCGCCACCTCGCCGTGTCATACGCCGTCGCCGCCCTCGACTACACCACCCCCGCCTCTCCGTTGAAGCTCGGAGCCACTGCAACGACCTCCCCGAGCTCGTCTTCAACTTCGGACACCGGCGACCCCCTTCTTCCCCGGCGCCGACCTGCTGCTCCTAAGCTCTCACCGGCCTCCGTGTGCCGCGCGGTGAGCCTCTTTCCCCCTCCTCCCCTGTCCTTTCTCTCTCGCGCGCCCCCTAGCTTCTTCCCCGCGCGCGTCCGAACGCCGCGCCGCGGAGCTCGCCGCCGGCGGGTCTCCGGTGACCTTTTGGTCACGGGCTCAAGCCCGCAGCACTCCCCACCGCACGTAGATGCTCCCCAGCTCCTCCGCTTGCCCGATCTCGCGCCGAACCGACGTTGCCGTTGCTCGCCCGAAGCACCTCGCCGCCGGCGAGCTCGAAGCGCTCGCCCCCGCCCGTTCCAGCCGCTCCGGCCACCACCGTTGGACGCGCGGCGCCGAGCCGCGTCGAACGCGCCCAGCCACGACCCCGCAGACCCCCTGTGCGCGAAGCCCGCGCCCCTCCCGAGCCGCGCCGCCGCTGTTTTGGTCGCCGGAGTTGCTCCGGCGCCGGCCGCCGACGTGGCCGGCCTGGGGCCACCCCAGGGCCACTGCCAGTGGGCCCCGTGGGCCCCGTTGACTGGGTCCACCCAGTCAACGTGCTGACTGGGCAGGCCCAGCCACTGACATGCGGGCCCTGCCGCAAAAAAAAGAAAAAGAAAATGTTTTATAAATAAAAATAATTAATTAATCTAATCACTCACTGTCAGGTGGGCCCAGTAGTTAATTAACTAAAAATTAATTAGTTTAATCTTCTGTTAACCCACTGTCTATGACAGGTGGGTCCCTCGTGTCAGTTTTGACCAGTCAACCGGACTGTTGACCGCTGACGTCACTCATGCGTCATGCTGACGTCATATCCCTTTTCTGTTAATTAAATAATTGCAGAAATTCAAATAATCTTTGAAAATTCATATCTTTTAAACCGTAACTCGGATGAAAATGTTTTCTATATGAAAGTTGCTCAGAACTACGAGACGAATCCGAATACGCAGTCCGTTCGTCCACCACACCTCCCTAACCTATCGAACTAGCAACTTTCCCCCTCCGGTCCGTCTGTCCGAAAACGCGAAACATCGGGAATACCTCCCGGATGTTCCCCCCCTTCTCCGGTACCACCTACTGTCGCGTTAGGGCACACCTAGCACCGCTCATTGTCATGTCACGCATCGTCATGCTTATGTTTGCATTGTATTTACTGTTTCTTCCCCCCTCTTCTCTCCGGTAGACTACGAGACCGACACTGCTGCTGTCCAGTTCGACTACGGAGTTGACGACCCCTCCTACTTGCCAGAGCAACCAGGCAAGCCCCCCCCTTGATCACCAGATATCGCCTATTCTTCTCTATACTGCTTGCATTAGAGTAGTGTAGCATGTTACTGCTTTTCGATATCCTATCCTGATGCATAGCCTATCCTTGCTACTATTGTTGATACCTTTACCTGCAATCCTACATGCTTAGTATAGGATGCTAGATTTCCATCAGTGGCCCTACATTCTTGTCCGTCTGCTGTGCTATACTATCGGGCCGTGATCACCTGGGCGGTGATCACGGGTATATACTTATATACTTTATACATGACACATGTGATGGCTAAAGTCGGGTCGGCTCGTAGGAGTACCCGCAAGTGGATCTTTGTGGCGGAGCGACAGGGCAGGTTGAGACCGCCTAGGTGAGAGGTGGGCCTGGCCCTGGTCGGCGTTCGCGGTTACTTAACAGGCTTAACGAGATCTTGGTATTTGATCTGAGTCTGGCCATTTGGTCTATACGCACTAGCCATCTACGCGGGAGTAGTTATGGGTATCCCGGCGTCGTGGTATCAGCTGAAGCCTTCTTGACGTCAGCGACTGAGTGGCGCGCGCCGGATTGGACTGGAACGCCACTAGGCTAGGTCTGCTTCCGGCCGCGTACGCAACGTGCAGGTGTGCATAGGGCGATGGGCCCAGACCCCTGCGCGCATAGGGTTAGACCGGCGTGCTGACCGCTCTGTTGTGCTTAGGTGGGGCTGCGACGCGTTGATCTTACGAGGCCGGGCATGACCCAGAAAAGTGTGTCCGGCCAAATGGGATCGAGCGTGTTGGGTTATGTGGTGCACCCCTGCAGGGAAGTTTATCTATTCGAATAGCCGTGTCCCTCGGTAAAAGGACGACCCGGAGTTGTACCTTGACCTTATGACAACTAGAACTGGATACTGAATAAAATACACCCTTCCAAGTGCCAGATACAACCCGGTGATCGCTCTCTAACAGGGCGACGAGGAGGGGATCGCCGGGTAGGATTATGCTATGCGATGCTACTTGGAGGACTTCAATCTACTCTCTTCTACATGCTGCAAGATGGAGGCTGCCAGAAGCGTAGTCTTCGACAGGACTAGCTATCCCCCTTTTATTCTGGCATTCTGCAGTTCAGTCCACTGATATGCCCCTTTACACATATACCCATGCATATGTAGTATAGCTCCTTGCTTGCGAGTACTTTGGATGAGTACTCACGGTTGCTTCTCTCCTTCTTTTCCCCCTTTCCTTTCTATCTGATTGTCGCAACCAGATGTTGGAGCCCAGGAACCAGACGCCACCGTCGACGACGACACCTACGACACTGGAGGTGCCTACTACTACGTGCAGGCCGCGGACGACGACCAGGAGTAGTTAGGAGGATCCCAGGCAGGAGGCCTGCGCCTCGTTCGATCTGTATCCCAGTTTGTGCTAGCCTTCTTAAGGCAAACTTGTTTAACTTATGTCTGTACTCAGATATTGTTGCTTCCGCTGACTCGTCTGTGATCGAGCACTTGTATTCGAGCCCTCGAGGCCCCTGGCTTGTATTATGATGCTTGTATGACTTATTTATGTTTTAGAGTTGCGTTGTGATATCTTCCCGTGAGTCCCTGATCTTGGTCGTACACATTTGCGTGCATGATTAGTGTACGGTCAAATCGGGGGCGTCACAAATTTGCCATAGAAAACGTCCGCAATTGCCAAGCCCCACAGCGAATGTTTGCTCGCTATTGGGGTTCTATTTAATTAACTGTAGAAATCATATAATGAACCTAAATTGTACAAAACAAACTTAGGATTAACAAAATGTTAAACCTCTCTCCCTCTAAATCACCGCATCAGATCAAGTACGTACATATAACGCAACCTAGGTCCCCTGTAACAGCCAAAAAAGATGAAAAGAAGAAAGAACAACAAAGAAATCCGACCCAACCAACAACCAGCGGACCAGCAACAACGTCATCTACCATCCTTGACAATACATGAGCTAAGACAAAGATTCTCCGAAAACGCCTTCAAAAAAGTAACGACGCGCAAGCGCGGCCATCGCGGGGATCCAATCACTGCAGGTCAGATCTTGGTTTCCACCCCGGAGAGTATGTCTGGGCAGGCTGCAACAAAGACACGACGTGTAAAACATTGTTATTTCTAGGCACAAACATTGAAGGTTGATCAAGGTTTTTCGCCCCGAAGCTCGATACACAGTGCTCAAAAGAGCACCACCAAGCCGAAGTCACCATGTGTTGCCGTCACCCCCTTGCCGAGAAGAAGACGAAACATTATGGAAGGACACCAACATACCATGGAAACGGAAAATCGAAATCCGAACCATTGCATGGCAGTCAAACAGGTGGTCCAGGCCAATAATGGAAGATGAATGCAAGTACGCTCAGTTTTACAATTTGAATAATCCAGCATGTACGTACATCTTTATTTGTTTGACAAAATGCTCCTAACACGTTAACATGCCGAATCTGTACTTTGGATGGGATTTTAAATTGGTGTGTACCATGACCAGGTTGGGACTTTTCCGAAATGTCACCTGTATTTTCAAATTGTTTCAAGTACAATTTGTACTTCAAGATAAGATTAAGAACAGGGGGAAGAAGCATACTTTTCAGTAGCTCATTGGCCAAGTTGTCCGTTGTCACCAATTCTATGTAGTGTTTCAAGCGCCCTAGCTAGTAAGCTCTGTCTTGACTCTCATGTGAGAAAAAGTTTGGAAGAGCTATGGATGAGCTGTGACTTGATTAGCTGGTTAACTAGAGAGCGGGTGAGCATGAAAGTACTACTATCTCCGTCTCGGTTTATTAGGCCCCTTTGTATTTTGGATTCAAATTTGACCATGTATTTAACTAAATATATGTAAAGTAGATGCTACCCAAAGTATATTGTTGGAGTTGTTGGTCCGTCAAATGCCCCCAGCGCACAACCACAACCCTCGACACTTGTAAAATGCAATGGAACCCCGGGCGGGAACACCACGACAAGAGACAACGAGCACCATCAACAGCACGCTGACAACCCAAACTATGAGCACGAGCTGAGAGACCAAGATTACCAAGCAATTGCGGACGTCTTTCTTATGGCGGCATTGTTCCTGCCTTTGCCACTAAGTGACTTCTTGATTCTTTTTCCTGATTGTTGTCCCTGTCAGAAGGCCATCAATCTCATTGCCAGATCTCGAGCTATCAACCTCCAAGGTGGCGAACAAGTCACAAAGCTCTTTCGCAAAGAAAGCGTTGGGATTATTTTCCAACGCACCTAGCGCAAGAGCCCTGTCACCCACAGATACGACATGCCCGAGGGTCGCAGGTGAGTGAAGGGAAATATCATCTGAACCCCCATGTTCCACAAGGGCAAGGGTTGGGTTGGCCCCAACAATGCTCGTGAGGGTGTCATGGCCATCGTTGTCCCAAGAGAGCCCATCTTTGAAAGCACCATCGATAGAGGCTTTTATACTGATGAATTTAATGTGTGCAAAATGATGCATGAATTGTTGGAATCTATATAACTTTTTTGACAAAGGGTAATATATCGACATCAAGACGATATCAATTACACCTGGTCTCTAAAAACCGAGTCAAGACATCTAGCACTCAGCCAAAAAAGATGAAAAAAGAAAGAAAAATAAAGAAAGCCAACCCAACCAACAACTGGCAACAGACTAGCAACAACATCATCCGCCGTCTTTGACAATGCATGAGCTAAGAGAAAGATTCTTCGAAAACAATGCCTTCAAAAAAGTAACGACGCGCAAGCGCGGCCATCGCGGGATCCAATCATTTCAGGTCAGATCTTAGTTTCCACCCCGAAGAATATGTCTGAGCAGACTGCAACCCAACGCCTTCAACAAGGGCACGGCGTGTGACACACTGTTATTACCAAGCACAAACATCGAAGGTTGGACCTAGGATTTTCACCCCAGAGCTCGATACATGGTGCTCAAATGAGCACCACCAAGCCGAAGCCACCATGTGTTGCCGTCACCCCCTTGCCACGAAGAAGACGAAGCGTCATGGAAGGACACCAACATACCATGGGAATGGAAAATTGAAATCCGAACCGTTGCATGGCAGTTAAACGGGTGGTCCAGGCCAATAATGGAAGATGAATGCAAGTGCGCTCAGTTTTTCAATTTGAAGAGTCCAGCATATACGTACATCTTTATTTGTTTGACAAAAAGCTCCTAACACGTTAACATGCCGAATCTGTACTTTGGATGAGATTTTAAAATTGGTGCATAACATGGCCAGATTGGGACTTTCCCGAAATGTCACCTATATTTTCAAATTGTTTCAAGTACAATTTGTACTTCGAGATAAGATTAAGAACAGGGGGAAGAAGCATACTTTTCGGTAGCTCATTGGCCAAGTTGTCAGTTGTCACCAATTCTATGTAGTGTTTCAAGCGTCCTAGCTAGTAAGCTACTCTGTCTTGATTCTCATGTGAGAAAAAAAATGGGAGACCTATGGATGAACTGTAACTTGATTAGCTGGTTAATTAGAGAGCGAGTGCACATGAAAGTACTACAATAATTGGTGCTCTTGATGGTCACTTACACTTATTCTTCAATTCTTATTCACACATATCTTTGATTCGCAGAATTCTAAAAGCGCCGGAATAGAAATAACTTGGGAATTGTATGTCATGCTATTTGAATCCTATAGGATTTTGCTTTGTTTAATTGTGCCACACAAAAAACAAAGGATTCAAGTAGATGCTATTTTTTTCTATTAAATCAAATTGGTAGGTTTGTTAAGAGAGGTTCCTGTAGGATTCAATCCTACTAATCAAACAACCGATTACGAAAAATTCCAAGGATTATATTCCTCCAATATTCCTATGAAAATCATTCGAATCAAAGAGACCCTAAAATTATTATGTGGGTGTATCAAGTTGATATTGGTGCAATCCGTTTTTAAAAAAAATGGCCTCTTTGATTCACTTGATTTTAGAAAGTACAAGTATAAGAAAAACTAGAATTGCAAAAATGTCCACCTGAATCAAGCATTATTGAATTTCCACATAAGTTAGTTTTATTGAACCACAGGAGGAACTAAACAATATTTATAATGAGTTTGAGCTAATGGGGAAAAAATCTTATGAAATTTAGTGGAGTGGGATTCTTTGAGAAAATTCTCGTTGGATTGCTTCCCAATAAACAAATATTCATATGAATCAAACATCGTACGGGTAAAATCCTGAGGATTATGTTCCTCCATTTATTTATTTTTTGCGGTGTGAATCTTGAATTCAAGAGGCACTTAACATTGGACTTTGCTTTTGCAGGAGAACTGAATCAGAATTACTCAAACATATGCCACATGCATATACCTATTATATTTGTCATCAAGTTGGGCTGCTCCCCTAACATGGAGAATTTTTTTCACAAACAAGGAATCGTTTGTAACAAAGAAAAGGTAAGCCCTAATTAACTGTGGTGGTTAGTCTGATTTGTACCCTTAACAATAAACTATTGCAAAACCTAGCCCATCTTTGGTCAATAGTTTTTGGTAATTTGGTGTTACCAGTAAATATAACAACAACCATGAATGTTAAGAAAATCATACTCCTATAAGTTAAATGAATGGTAAACAAATGAGAACCTGTAAAAATGAGCACTCAAAATGAAAGGATAAACAGTTATAATATGTAATAACTTTTTGTAAGTTCTTTTTTAGGTTACCATTTTGAAGTACTTCGAACAATGGCGAACTGGAGACCCGGGATGCAAGACCATATTCAAAACTACATAAGTTTAGGATTAACGGTATTAGAACGTTCAGGTTCATGTATAGACTTCCGTACTATTTCGTTTGCTTATATACTAACGTTGAATCAAGCAACGGGACTAACTCATTCCATGCATTATGCAACTACTAGCTAGGGCCGCATGTATCAGCCACCACTCTTTCTTAGTCTTTCTCAAATCCGAATCAAGTGCAAAAACACGCGACACTCCAGAATGATCCATATGTATTACGGAATTACATAAGAGTAATTAAACTTAACAACACGAAAATGCCAGTGTGGAACCTAATAACACTAGCGCAAACTGACAAGATTCTGTTGGTTTGCATGCGGTGGATGAGATCACAAAAAAAGCATGAATGCGGTGAGCACTCGTATGCACGCCCACGCCCGCGGTAATGCACAGGATCATTTGAGATGCAGCTCATGATCGAAAGCTTTGGCAAAGTCAGCTATAGCTATAGCTCCATTAGTCACCCGCGAAAAAAAGAAGAAAAAACTATAGATCCATTAGCTAGTGGGGCTAGCTTATTTGGCGCTCAATAAGGCGATAGTTGGTGTACAAAGCATGTAATTTGTCAACCTATAGTACTCTAATGTGATGATTTTTAATCTTTCGACGCGACAGCGGAACTGTTGGTAAAATGGCCACCGGGGAAGAAGCGGCAGCAGCTACAAAAATAGCCGGGTTTTCAGTTTTATGAAAAATAGTATGTACTTATTCTTAAGTTTGTTATGCTAACCAAACAAAAAAATTGCTAGTTACAACCATAAACATATTTAGGGAAAATTAATTTAGTAAAATATCCTTATCCAAATAACCCTTAAGGAAATAGTACCAAACTGGTTGAGTGGAAGTTTTAGGCTAATCAAAGTTTTTATTTGAATACAGTACCATTGTTTTATCACCAACCATTTTGCACTAATTTGCACCACATGCATGATGCATCAATGCATCAAGATTTAACAACCTGGATCATTTAGTGGGCGGCTCTTGTCATTTATTGCAAATCTTATTGGGCCCACTAACTGCATTTTGAGCTAATAAGAATATTGTCATGAATCTTCTGATGGTCCACTAGGAGTCTGTGCTTTCTCAAAATGGAGCAAATACCGACCAGTGCAGAAGTAGTATAATATAAGTGCAATAGGAAGTCAATTTTAGCCGGACTACTATAGATATATTAGTACATGATGGTCATATATGAGGTCAACATTGGCTGCAATGGTAATTTTATTGGTGTATTGGTCTTCCGGACTGTTCCAAAGGATGAGGCTATGATCTCATCGTGCAGCGTTAGAGGTTAACCATAATTAGATTAAATCATCAATGACTTAGGAGTTAGGAAAGCAGAGGTGCATGCCTGACAACAAAATCAAGAATACTCTATCATCATGCCTGAAAATATCACATGAAAAACACAAAATAATCATATCATACAATATATGTACGATAGCCTTGGGCATCTGGATACCATGATGTAAGTGTCACTTCAGTTTTGTCAGGAAGAAGGCTCTGATTTTTTGTGAGTTATATATATTGCGGCTTGGGTCTGAAGAACAGTCAATTTATAGATAGGCAGATTCCATCTGATGATCCACTGATCGCGCTTAATTAAGGATGTTCATGTACGCTGCGAACGTTCGTGAGCACATCTAACTGCAACCAAAAGATAATGCAATTTGGCATGGAATCTAGCTATGGTTAACTAAAAATTGATAAATATTAAATATCAGAGTAACAATTCTTCGTACGTGCCAGTACAAAAGAGGCAGTGACGCGTGACCTATATATGGTGCGTTTAAAGCTTTGAACTGAACTCGTGTAGTTGCGCCGTCTTGAAGCGATACAATTATCAATATAACATTTTGTTCTCGTCAAGAAATAAACGATGTCATCATATGAAAAATATATCTATAGTAGCCACTCACCTGCCGTACCTAGTTTTACTAAGTTCTTCCCGTGACAAAATGATCTAACAAAAGTTAGCTGGGCTCTTTCCACCTTTGACATGCATGGCCAATTTTAGGTCTAGTCGGCGATGTATCTCTCTCAGCCGGCCCTCATCTTTCCACCTCTCCTAGCTCACAGTGATCCACGTCTGACATAGCCCCGCCAATGGTATAAAGCTATTCAAGTATGCATTGGATTTAATTTATTTTATTGAACAGAAAAAAAACAGAAGGATGCCTTGGCTTTATCGTGGCAAAGTGTGGTAACAAAACAGAGCCCCTTATCAGACCAAGAGTCTCAGATCAAGTGCATGCTCAATGGTTCTGGATCACTCTATGTCTGAGACTCAAGTGCATGCTCAACTACGCACTGCCTTTTCCAACCCCATTGTGGCCGAACTACAGTTGAAATAAACACCCATTATTTGTTGTGGCGCAGCCAACAGCCCAACAGTTCTAGCAGGTGCCTTTTCCAGCCCTACCAGGGGCAAATTCTTCTTGATAGAAAAGGCGATGCAACTGTTGGTGGACTCCTGGTTGTGCCTCCGATCCCCGTGCAAACAAACCATTTCCTGACAGTAATCAGTGTTTAATGCTTATGGGAAATGCTTAAGCTAATCATCGGTTGAACTGTCGGCAAGTAAATATATTAGTTCCACTTACGTGCAACTAAGAAGGAGCACTAATGATTGATGTGTGTAACCTCTTTTAGCCGAGCACAAACGCTGCCCAAAGCTTGATACTTTACTGACTGACTGTAGTGTTATGCGCGAGAAGCAGTAATAAACAAGTGCATGCACTGCGAATATTTGCAGGCTTTACGGCCACTGCTTAAAAAAGGTAAAACGGATAAGTGGTGTTATACTATTATTACTTGGTGTGCATACTGCAGAAGTGCAGACTAATGGTACGCAGGGTGGTTGTTCTTCATCTTTACCTCATACCAGTAGACTAGCTGCGTTTATAAGGCTTATGGCTGATAGTGGAAATAAGCTGTCTCCTCTCAGTTAATTTCAATCTAGAATTTTATTTTAGAAGCCTATTAATTAAGGGTTAACTCGTGGGCTTCTAAAAAAAATAGATTGGGCTTCCAGAATGGGCCGAGGAGAGGGTAGCTTATTTATACAGGCGGGTCATGGAGCGAGGAGTAACCTGCTTTTATGCGAAATCACTAATTGAAGAGTACTCGTTGCAAAGATCACACCAATTCCTTTGGTTGCGCGCCATTTGTTGCAACATGGTAGTTTTCCCTTTTTTCGTAGATCCGTTTATTCAAAACGTTTTATCTCTCAAACCGTGCGTTCAAATCTCGAACCGCTTTCATCGTTGGATTCCTCGCGTCGAGATCTTTAAAACTAGATCCCATGTTGATAGGTTTTGACAAACTTTTTTTTCACGAAAAAAATAGACGAAAAAACCGAACCGCGAGCATGGGTTTTTTCCCTTTTCGAAAGAGGCACGTCCGTGCCTCTCATGAAATCACAACTGTGCCTCTCGCGGAAGGAAAAAAATAGAAAATGCGTTTTTTTCCGTTTCCGAGGAGGCATGGCCCTGACTCTCGTGTAAACACAACCGTGTCTCTTGCGGAAGCAAAACCGTGACTCTCGCGAAAGAAAAAAACAAAAAACGCATTTTTTTCTTTCCGAGAGGCGCGGCCGTGACTCTCGCGAAAGCACAACCGTGCCTCTCGCGGAAACAAAACTGTGACTCTCGCGAAAGAAAAAAACAGAAAACGTGTTTTTTCCCTTTCCGAGAGGCACGGCCGTGACTCTCGCGAAAGCACACCCGTGCCTCTCGCGGAAGCAAAACTGTGACTCTCGCGAAAGCACGCCGTGCCTCTCACGGAAGCAAAACCGTGACTCTCGTGAAAGCAAAGAAAAAGAAAACACATTTTTTTTCGTTTTCAAGAGGCACGGCCGTGACTCTCACGAAAGCAAAACCGTGCTTCTCGCGGAAGCAAAACCGTGACTCTCGCGAAAGAAAAAGACGCGTTTTTTCGTGAAAAAAAATTGATTGAAAAGCTAAGAAAGACCGGTGGAAAACCAAAACGTCGAAAAAAGGGAAAAACCGTTTAAAAAGCCGAAAACGCGTGCGAAAAAATAAAAAAATAAAATTTGAAGGGAGCGGCCAGAGCGCGACACGTGGCAAATGGCTGAGAGCGCGTCAAGTGGCGCTGATCGTTGCGAGGCTCCCGAAGGAGCGCTCGTTAACTAGTTGCTCTTGCTTCTATGACTACTTGGAGTGGGTCTTCATGTGTTCCGCTTGTGAGCCAAAGGCCCGATGGGCTTGTATCCCGTGTGCATGAACTTTTTAGGCGCCTCTTGTTGCTAGTTTGTATGTGAATTTCGTGGTGTTTAGGTGTCCTAGACTTCAATTTTTCTTGTAAATCTTAAGAGTTTCAGTTCGCTAATTAAAGCCGGACAGACGCCTCCTTTCTTAGAAATATGGCTTGCAAACTTGTGCGAGTGAGGCAGCAAAACTAGCAGTGTTTGCATAAAACATTAGTCTAGTATGTCAGAGAAACTCAAATACAATTTTGAACCAGGGTTGAGAAAAAAGTACAAGTTCATATGTGGATAGTAGCAACTTAAATTGGATTAACAATCTGGACATTATCACTGTCAACACGGAATTTTGTCTTCTCTCGTTTCTTGAGGTGAAGACTGAATCTTGAATCAAAATTTTGCGCAAGATGGGCGTTGTACCTATGTGCTTAACTCTTTTGAGAATTGTAACTTTAAAGAGGTGTTCACCATGTGGGGTTATGTGGACCACCCAAGCAGGGGCGGATCTAGTTGGGGTGCCATTGAAAATACAGTGTTCTTTACCTACTAAGAGTTGGGTTAATTCTATATAAATTAGAGGCGTCAAAAATACTAAATTGACAAAAGTTTACGTCCAAACTCCATGTTGATGGATTGATCACTTTCTCTTCTTCTCCCAGAAATAAGTTCTTAGCTCTGATATTTCTATTTTTTGACGTTTCATGATTGCTAACAGTATCCATATTTGTGATTTTTACTTGTCATTTAAATTATGAACTCTGCGCAAAAAAAATATTCTTTGACTAGCACCCCCTGCAGTGAAATCCTAGATCTCACACTGGCTCAAGAGTCTGATATGTTCTCAACAAAGTTGTTATCATCGTCAAGGCAATAAGGAATTAGAGGGTGTCGATGATTTCTGGTTGGGACAACATGTTAATGGAACATGTATGAAGGCTTGTGCGCAAGTCATTGTACGCTCGACAACATGACACTTCGACATTTTCTGGAGTAGATTCAGTTGTCTCGTGGAGAGAAGCGTTGAGGAAGAGGATCTCCCTCTCTCTCTCTCTCTCTCTCTCTCTCTCTCTCTCTCTCTCTCTCTCTCTCTCTCTCAATCGATCTAAGTCGCGTGTGAAATTGCAATTGTCTTTCGAGTTGGTTTTGGTGTAAATAACAATATGTATTGATGACTAACCTTCTTTGTCAAGTATATGCAAAGTGTGTTAGTCCAAAGCTTGCAAGCAAAGATGGATGTTGACCCCTAATTATCAAAGAGAAAAACAAGAAGGTATACTGATTTTCATGTACCTTTTTCTTTATCTTGGGTATAGAAAAGTCGCGCTATTAAGAGGTGTCTCTCAATGATCTTAGAGTGGAGCCAAAATCCACATACTAAGATCCATCATGTTTGCCACACAAATAGGCAAAAAATCATCTTGCCACCTTCAAAATGGACTAGTTGTGTGTGCCTCGGAATGTCCTTACAAAGATTCCGGGCTAACCAATAGTGCTGCCTCCATTTGACATCAAAAGCCTTTCTTATCAGTGGGAGTAATTGTAGGAGTCGGCCCCGAAATCCAGAGCTCTTAGATTCACTCATGAAATTCAGCCCTCTCTCCAATGCTGCATTTGATTGGCATTAGAGGCGTCTGGTGTCATCTAGACTGATACCCTGAAGTCGGGCCCGGAGTCGGGGGCGTCCCTGAAGGTGCCTCAAGAGGTTCCGAGAAGACATTATGGGATGTGTTTAGGGTGCCCAACTGGTGGATTTTGAGTGGAGCTATAGAAAGCCACCTTCTTTTTCTCCAAGGATCGCCGTTTTCCCAACTTCAGCTGAGCAACTTTATCTCCATTTTTCAATCTTGAAAGCTCCCAAAAAAGATCCCTCCATCAAATCACTTTATCCTTTGAGGGAAAAAATAGAGTTGTCCCTGAACTATAATTTCACCAAAGGAATTTGGGCTCCCTTCGATTTCATTGATGATTTGTTACTTTTGGAGGTTGGAGACTCCTGGATGGTACGAGTCCCCAAAGAGGAATCAACTTATGCTTTACCCCGTTGTTTGTGAATGTTTGGAGGCCGTCTCAAGGTATACCACTAGTGGTTGGGAATCCTTTTCTAGTGGTATCTCATTGAGAGGAAGGTGAGCCTTTGTGGTGTTGGTTGAGACTTTGTGGTTCTCCCACCTATCCAATGGTGATTAGTTCCCCTCCATGGGAATGAACATTGGGATACATCTTCACCTCTATGTTCTTCGATTTTATCTAATCCTAGCTCTTTTACTTGGGTTTACTTTGGTCAATTGAACTTGCAAGCATCATATAGGTTGTATGTCTTAACTTAGCATTGTTAGGCTCACACTTTATATTCCCTAAAGTCTAATTTTGCTAATAAGTGAAGTAAAATGTGTAGGTGTCCGATTCATCCCTCCACCCTCTAGTTTCATCTTGATCATTTTAGTGTACGGTCCTCGAAATTGACCTTAGAGCTCCCTTGTCGAGTCTTGGAGCTCTATGCCTTCCCCTCTTGAGTTTATTTAAGTTTGAGATGAAATGACTGGGGATTTTTGACAAATCGTGAATGAGGATGGTGCATACCTCATAGTGTTGGCTCATTATCCACCATTTAGGCCTCTTTCCATTGGGCGTTCTCGATCTTTGATGCTGATAGACATTTGACGACTGCCTGACATAGACAATTCACCGTGTGGATGCTAGGGGCCGCTGCTATGCGTCGCTTTCAGCGAGTGCTAAGCAAAGCCTCGATCGCGTGCACACTTCCTCGTGCCAGCGAGCGGTCTCCTACATGGGCGAGTAAAACATGTCAACGCTCATTCACCAGCCTATGAGCAAGCACATTTTTTTGTATCACTGCAATTTTATTTTGATTTGCAAGTATTCACTGAAATGGGAAAAATATGAACTCCGGAAAGATCCTGATTTTCTTTAAATGATCATGAATTAAAAAAAGTATTCATGAATTTGAAAAAAATCCCAAAGCCGAAAATGTTCATTATTTCAAAAACAAATCATGAGCTAAAAAAGGGTTTATGACTTTGAAAAAAGTTCACAAATAAACAAAGGAAATTAGAAAATTGTTCGTGAATTAAAAAAATATTCATGAATTCAAAAACTCTTCGAAATTTTTAAAAAAGTTCATGAATTACAATGCCGTGAGCCTTTTTTATTCATGGAATTTTTGAAATACACTTTTATGAATAATGTTAATTGCTGGTGAATCAAAAAAGTACTCCTATTTGGAAAAACATGTTCGTGAATTCAACAAAAAAGTTCACAAATTTAAAAAATATTCACAAATTAAAAAAGTGTTCACGAGTTAAATAAATTTTCACAAAATTGGGAAAAATATGTTCACGACATCAAAAAATGTTAGCGAATTTGGAAAAATATTTAAAAAAATAAAATATGTTCAAAAAAGAAAAAATGTGCACGAATTTATAAACATATTGTAGATTTGGAAAAATTATTGAATTCAAAAAATGCTCACAAATTTTAAAAATGGTCGTGGATTTGACTTTTAAAAATATTCATGAATATTCAAAAATTTCAAAAATCATAAAATTCCCATAGATTTAGAAAAAGTAAGAAGAAACAATAAAAGTTAATGAAAAAAGAATAAATTCAATCAGAAGACTAGAAACCAGACGGAAAACCGCAAAAATGAAAAAAAAACGTCCAAAAGCTTCCAGAACCGGTGACCGTAGGTTTGTAAAAGCAACGCAGCATGTCCACTCTGTTACTGCTTGCAACGGTAGATCCTTAGCATATGTGGATGCTAAGCCGAGACCCGTGTTTATGAATAAGTATTACGTAACTAGAGTGAATGCCGCCATTCTCCCTATAGATATACATTTTGGTCTGAGTGAAAAGATGGCCTATTCGGGCCATAGATGAATCATGAAAATAAAAGTCAAAGCATTCGCTGGAATTAACAAAATAAAGTACATAGTATAAGACATGGAATCGGAAGGGCACCACTCAAGTTGCTTTTATATGAAAACAAGACAATTCAACACATCCTTTCGAAATATTTCTAGTGCTCGAATAGCATGGCATGTGCGAACCAGCCTGTAGTTGGATGGTTAGAAGGACAGTGGTATCCCACCAGAGTTCAAGTCCTAAATTAGACATTGGTGCTTGCATTTCTATTTATTTATTCCAGACCTTTCGGCAATATCACCGTTGACTACGAAGACGTTTGTGACAACTTCGTCAATCTCAAAATGATGTGCCGGCTCAATCTCTCGGAGGTGCTCTAGAGTGTGCATGCGTGCGCTCATAGGGATGAGTGTATGTGCGTCTGTACTGTGTTAAAAAAATAGCATGGCATGTGGTACATTCAATGTACAATATTACTCTTCCACGTAGTATTTCATATATTTTTGAATTATTATTAGGGAGTGTACCTAAGTCTTTCTGCTATCCCATTTATACAACTGTTGTTGTCGTTCTGGTCAATCTGATTTTGTTTAGGGGATAATAATAATAATATTCTTTCGTTGTCAATAACATTTATTCGGGAATTGTCTCAATGGGAGACGAGGAATGGGACAAAAGGGTATAGGTCAAAACAACAGCAATGCTTGTCTTTTAGGCAAAACAGTAAGGGAGCTCTAATTGGCGCCTTTAGCGCCAGTTGGCGAACTAGCGCTCACACAGCTCTGCTGCCCAAAAAACAACATTTCGAGCCCTGGCTAGGCTCTCAATCAGCCGCGAAAAAAAAGGTTCATGTTCACTCAGTTTTTTCTTCTAGTTCACTCGGTTCAGCGGCTTCTACCTGACAGGCTTCCGCTGACCGTTGACTAGGGCTGGGTTGACCATTTACCAGGGTTCTCAAAATCGATGATTTTTTTCAACCATTCAGTTTTAAGAAAAAAAGGAAAAATTTAAGAAAAAAATCTCAAAAAATTGTGAAATGAAAAATGTTCATGGATTTTCGGAAAAAGTTCATATATTTGAAAAAAATCACTGAATTTCAAAGATGGTAATCGATTCTGAAAAAAATCATCGAAGTTGAAAAGTTCATCGATTTTAAAAAAGTTCAACCAATTTGTAAAAAAATCGTCCAATTTGAAAAGTTCATTGCATTTTGAAAAAGGTTCATAGATTTAAAAAAAAGAATTTTAAAAAAATTCATTCATTTTGAAAAAATTTGAACAAATTGAAAGTAGCTCATTGAATTTGAAAAAAAAATGTTCATCAAATTTAGAATAGTTCATTGATTTGTCAAAAATGGTCATCGGATTTGAAAAAGGTTGTCCATTTAAAAATAAAGGGAAGAAGGATGAAAGGAAAGAAACTGAAAAAGAAAGAAAAAACCAAACAGAAAACGGGAAATACAAACAAGAAAGAAAAAGGAAAACCTATCGTAGAAGAAACGGCCAAATGGAAAGAAAATAGATAAGAATAGAAAAAGACATGATGTTTTTTTAACTGTACATTAGCCACAAAAAGCGCAAAGGGCAACGACAAGAAAGCTTGCACTACAAACCATGTTGTTGGTGTGCTTATCGCCTCCTTGATTGAACAACGAGGGCTGGAGAATAACTGTAAACGGGCGCTGAAGGCGCCGTTTAAAAATTGTTTTCTTTAGAAACATCTGTAACTTTACTCATACTCACAGCAATTACAGGTACACTGATTTGAACCTAAGATCCAAGAAAATACAACCTAACTTCTATAACTAAGAATTACAGTACAATGTAATCTTTTAAAAACACCTTCTTTAGGGCGTCAATCTCTACTCGAAAAAATACTCCAAAGACTTCGGTCGTTTAGGAATTGCTGTGCTTTGCCACTCTGAACCACACTTCACGTTGGCTGCGTGGGTTGATGTCCTTTTAGGCCCATGACGCCCTCCTCCTCCTCCTCTTCTACCCTGTCGGCCTGCTGACATCGGGCCAGCGCGCCTGTGTTACACACACACGACATCTTGGACTGGTCCGAAACCCCGCATGCGCCAGCGGTTCAGTCAGTACTGCAGACTGCAGTGCCTCAGGCAAGCAAAACAAAACACTGGATTTGTCTTAACCCCTCTCATCAACCTGAAGACGAATCCCATCAGCTCGGTTCATGGAATATACACCTGATTCCATTCAGAAGTAAAACCGAAGAACGAACCGTCAATAGTGGAGCAAAAAAGAAAAGGAAAAGGCACAGGAAGAGTAACCATCATGCCATGGGATACGGCCTACCATACGGGCGCGGGACGTCTCTTCGACCAACGAGTGCATGACGTAAAGCAGCGGCAGACAGGTACCAGTCCTAGTCAGCTTTCCTTTCCCCTTCTCTTTCCAGTATTTATTGATAACAAATAACGATCGATCGTGTAGATTAGTTCATGTCTCAAAAGCATCTCTCTGCTTTTTTGTAGTACTAGACAGCTTGTTTCACTAGAAGTCTGTGCTGTCGAGTGTCGTACAGATCTGAAAGGTGCTCGTATTTTTTCGTTAACAAGGATTTACAATTGTTCCTTTTTGCGCGGGTGGATGGGTGGGTTTATCAGTGTTATCACGAGATCTCCATGAGAGGATAGGAGGGCAGATACTCCTGCGCTGGCTTGTGTGCCACACTAGGTATGTAGTTGGGCAGATCATAGCGACAGAGCTGCTTGTGTCGCTTGGCCGTTATGATGCTTCGCCGTGTGCTATACATATATACTTTGCCCCGCCTAACTAAAGCTGCTATTGTTGCAAAGTGCAAGCTTGTTTTGCTTCTAAGCTGTACTGTATTAGTTACTCCAATCAACTAAGATGACAGCCCGCATGTTGTAGCAGGAATCTTTGTTGAAGCAAATGTATATGTAGGTTATCGATTAGGCTAATACCCAAGTAAAAAGTAAATGTGGCAAATACGGTATGTAACTCATACCGATACTTAAGTATGTTAGCACGTACAATATAGTACATAGAATCGAAGCATCTACGAACACAGCATATACGGCTAGCACGTGAACGAATAAACGAGAGATGAATAGATCATACCCTCCGGTTGGCCAGGCCAACGCGGCGGCGGCGGCAGCAGCCTCGGCGTCGTCCGTGGCCTTCTTCTTTGCGGAAGCGTCTTCAACAACGGTGTCGATGCAGGGGAAGTAGTGGAAGTAGAGGCGGACGAAGACGTGGACGGATTGGGAGCAGTTGCGTCGAGACACTCCCCAAAAACATTATTGCCGTTCTCCCGGATAGGATCTCGAACGACAGGGTTTCGGAGGCACCTGCTCTCCCGACCAACCATGCACGCGGTCATCGCGATGGGATCGCCGGAAGCAGCACACACAGAGGAACAGTAGATGATGGCTAGGGTTGTGCAAGAGGGAGTGAGTGAACGGAGTTAGGGTTCACTCCACTCGCCAGTGCCTCCTTATATAGGTCGTCAGGTAGATGGGCCTGGGCTCGGGCCCACGACCGAGTCCGCGAACAGCACGCGGTCCAACGTCTTAAACATCGCACTACTGCAACGACTCGTTAATTAATCCGATTGATGAACCATTCTTGACCGGCAAAAATAAGACTCGGCTCGGCTCATTCCCACAATCCACGGCGCGCGCGTCGTGACGAGGCGAGGCAAGGCGGGCGGCACGGAGGATGAGCGCACGTGCACAGTTCCTATTC
This sequence comes from Triticum aestivum, assembly GCF_018294505.1. Classification (NCBI taxonomy): domain Eukaryota; kingdom Viridiplantae; phylum Streptophyta; class Magnoliopsida; order Poales; family Poaceae; genus Triticum; species Triticum aestivum. The sequence goes on along the minus strand of NC_057811.1, from coordinate 383,669,480 downwards.
CCAAGCTCCCAATGGCATGTGGTAGAGCAGCCCTTATAAAGGGGTCTCACTCTCACTCCACTAGCAGTATGGTATTAAACTTCTCACCACTTGCCATGCACCTAAATGGGCCTTAGAGATTAACCAGGGATTATTGTCTTATATGGGCCTAAGCCCATCTATAATCCAACAATCCCCCACCAGATCTCGAGGCACATAAGTTTGTCGACTGTTCCAAACAATGTTTGATATACCAGAATCTTCAGTGGAGACTGTTAAGTTGAACTTTCACCTAGAGCAACAGGATTAGACTTCTTCACAACTGAACAATGGGCAATGCCTTGAATTGTCACTTTGGCGTGCAGAGGTTTCGCCCATTATCGGCTGATATATGGCTGTTGAAGGCTAAACCCCACGGGTGGAGCTTATTAGCCATACTCCTTACATTCTCATGAGCTTCCTAGAGATTACCCAATCTCATAGACTATGCCCAACAGTCGGGCTCACATAGGTGTGTTCTTTCAAAGAATTCTCTGTATGATAGCATCTTGCTTACATAAGTTTTGAAACACATAAAGACAAAAGTCAGCCTGCCTTACAGATTATGAGAGTATTATTGCATCTCTAATGGAGTGGGTTAATTAAGGATATTCTCCTCAATTCGTTGCTCGATAGTTTTCCCGGGTCCTAATTTGTGGGATCTCCGATCATATAGGTTGGGTTGCCCCCATGGCAACTTATGTGAGTCTCATGCCCATCTCCCTCGATGCATTTTCTATCACAATCTGTGATGGCCCTTTCGTAAAAGGGTCTGCCACATTTTTAGCAGTCTAGATATAATGCGGCGCTATCACTCCGAAATTTCTTGATTTTCTCACAGATTTCAATCTTCTTCTTATGTGCTTTGTGGATTTCATGTTGTCTTTTGAACTCTTAGCCTTGGCAATCACTGTTTAATTGTCACAGTTCATAAGGACAGCGAGGACTGGTTTATCAACCACTGGCAGATCCATCAAAAGCTCTCGAAGCCATTTTGCTTCCACGCATGATGTGTCTAATGATGTGAGTTCTGCTTCCATAGTCGATCTCGTTAAGATCGTCTGCTTGCAAGACTTCCATAAAACAGCACCACCACCAAGTGTGAAGACATATCCACTTGTGGCTTTCATCTCAGCAACATCAAATATCCAATTCGAATCACTATACCCCTCAAGTACCGTCGGGTTCCCAAAATAGTGAATTCCATAGTTCATAGTAGCTCCTCCCACGATCCATTGCTCATTGTCTTGATGGCTTTCCTCCTCCTCCCACAATCCCTTGTGGATTTCAATAAACGTCTTGATGGCTTTCTTCCTCCTCCCACAATCTACTGCTCATTGTCTTCCTCGTACGATCTATAACCACTCATTGAACCGTCTATCCCCTACACTCATGGTTGTCGTGGCACGACGCTCTTTCACGCGGGCTCACTGTCCTACCCTCCATGGACACACTCCATCATTGTGCCCTCATCTCCCGACTATTCCTCTACATCTCTCCACCTCATGCTCTTCTTCAGCGCTGCCAGCACCCTGGGATCTGAACTGGCAATCTCTGACTCCCCTCCACCGGTGGTGTCGCCAGCACTCATCCTCAGCTCTGGATCGCCCTCATTCGGGGCCAAGCCGCCCCGCCCTCCCATGGGTGCCGCCTATCATAGTGTTGTTGCCGCTCGACCATCCCTTTAAACTCTCACCTCATGTTCTTCCACGGTACTAGCATGACCCCCTCCCCTCTACACACAAATAGTCAGTCTCTGACTTCTCTCCATTGATGTAGCCGTCGTTGGGTCGTCTCTGCTCACAGTCGCCTCCATTAGAGGCCTCACTGATGTTCCTGCACCTCGCTGCGCTCACCACCGCTTTTGGCCTTGGGGTTAGTATTGGGCCTCCTCTCCTCTCTGAATCTGAATCAGGTGACCTCAAACCAATAACCATGCAACTTCCTCTCTGAGGGCATCTCCAAGGCGGACCCGCAAACCTCCCGCAACCGTCCGGATGCGCTGTCCAGACTACCGAAGCCATCCAACGTATCGGTCTGTAGGGCAGTCCGGGCACGATTTCTCCCGCAAACCAGGGACAAACGTGGGGGAGGTTTGTGGGAGACCGGACCGATCCCACACACACTTCTGACCTCCCTGGCCCACCAAAAACTTGTCACCCGCCCTTCCCGCGCTTTTCTTTCGATGCAGGCGCCGCTTAACACGTTGCATTCATGCTGACCCAGAGCACGCGGAGGTCGGCATTGATGTCGCGATGTGACCGGGGAGGGATGGATGGCGGTGATGAGCGACGCGACCTCTCGGCAGCCGCCGCTTCAATGCGGATGCAGGTTCCCGAGGAGCCAACTCTGGCCACTGCGCCGCATTGAAGCGGACCGCCCCTTCGCTTGGGCCTCGCTGCAGCTATTCAAACTGTGCGCCGGAGATGCACCGAGATGCACCACCCTCTCCCCGAGCATTGTCCCCCTCCCCCGTCTCCGTGCCCGAGCCCCTCCCTTCCCCTCTTCGAACCAAGCTCCGGCGATGCCGAAGTTGTGGTGCTCCACGCCGGTAGCCAGAGTAGGTGGAAGCTCCTCATCCGGCGGTTCTTGGCGCTCCCGCAGATGCTCTCCAGGCCCGTCAGCATCCACGGCGACCGGCTCCTCCGCCAAGGAGGAGATCGTCATCTCCTCTGGTGACAAGGAGGACCAGGAGCCGCCGCAGGAGCCACCACAGCAGCTGCTCTGACTCCTCAAGGAGGCCGCTCTGATGGATGAAGATTTCATCTATCAGATCGAGATAATGACGGAACGGTCGCTCCGTTACATGGGGTCATCGCCGCCATCACCGGCGTGCGTGAAGGACGAGTCGTGGTCCCTGATGAGGTCAACTACTACAGGTAGGGTCAAGGATCTGTCATCTAGGACCCACCTAGGGCCCCACACCATCATTGGTAGGTCTTTGGACCATATGAGCATTCAGATGCATTTAACAGGAAGTCCACACGGACACATTGACAGCACTCGGATGCCAACCCTCCAGTCGGCATGACCACCATCACCTGGACAATGGAGGTGGAGAGACGATGTGAGAGCTGCAATGGTCGAGTAGTGTTAAGTCGAACTTTAAGTAGAGTCATAGCTACCTTTACCTGTAACTGTCGTAGTTGTGACTATTTACACATGTAACTGCCGTAGTTACGGGCATTAATCACTGATGTAGGGTGGAACCCTAATGGCTGATCTTTCACGAATTGGAAGGGAATTCCTCAAAGAACACGGGGAAAAACGGGGAGAAATCACAAGAGAAACACTCAAGAACAAGTCCAATCAGACATCCACTAGACTAACAAACACATGGATCCACAAGGTACATGAACAATCAGAGGGATACAAGGTATAGTTCACCCCAAATCCAAAGGAAATGGGGTCTTGATGATCTAGGTAGATCCTTCCCATAAGGGGGTCTTAAATCCCTCGGGATCTTCTCACATGCTCACATGGAGGTCTTGAACTCCATGGGAGTGGTCTCTCTATCTCTCAAGAGGAGAAGGTAAGGAGCAAAGCTCAACCAAGGTGAGCTATCATATTGCTAACCCTAGAAGGAGGTGGGGGAAGAGTATATATAGGCTAGTCCATGAAGGGGTAAGTGACAGGGGGAATACATGGGCCTCCGGGCTGTCTCTGCGTGCAGGCACTCGCCGGATGTTCGGGCGTCTGTGAGACGCCGGATGCCCGGGGCACTAGCCGGATGTCCGGCCATTTGATGGCCTTCGCTGCTGTTCTCCATTGTCGGATTTTCGGGGCGATGCCGGATGTCCGGGTTGTCAGGGCCGGATGTCCGAGTCCTTTAGCTTCAGCAGCTCCCTCTTCTTCCGTCTCCACTTCCATGCTTCCCTCGCGGATGGTGTAGTTGTTCCTTGGCTCTTGTACTTGATAGCCCACAAGTATAGGGAATCACAACAGTTTTTGAGGGTAGAGTATTCAACCCAAATTTATTGATTTGACACAAGGGGAGCCAAAGAATATTCACAAGTATTAGCAGTTGAGTTGTCAATTGAACCGCACCTGAAAGACTTAATATCTGCAGCAAGGTGATTAGTAGCAAAGTAGTATGATAGTAGTGGTAACAGTGGCAATAGTAATAGTAGCAGTTTCATAGTGGCTGTAACAGTAGCAACAGCAAAAGTAACTTAGCAAAGATCAATATGTGAAAAGCTCATAGGCATTGGATTAGGATGGATAATTGTGTTGGATAATATTCATCATGTAGCAGTTCTAACCTTTGGCGACACAGAACTAGCTCCAATTCATCAATGTAATGTAGGAATGTATTCCCTATATAGTCATACGTGCTTATGGAAAAGAACTTGCATGACATCTTTTGTCCTACCCTCCCGTGGCAGCGGAGTCCTAACGGAAACTAAGGGATATTAAGGCCTCCTTTTAATAGAGAACCGGACCAAAGCATTAGCACTTAGTGAATACATGAACTCCTCAAACTATGGTAATCACCGGAAAGAATCGCAATTATTGTCACCTTGGGGTATGCGGATCATAACTCGTAATAGGTGCATATAACTTGCAAGATAGGATCAATAACACACATATATTCATGAAAACATAATAGGTTCAGGTCTGAAATCATGGCACTCGGGCCCTAATGACAACTATTAAGCATAGCAAAGTCATAACAACATCAATCTCACAACATAGTGGGTACGAGGGATCAAACCTAACAAAACTAACTCAATTACATGATAAATCTCATCCAACCCATCACCGTCCAACAAGCCTACAAAGGAATTACTCACTCCCGGTGGTGAGCATCATGAAATTGGTGATGGAGGAAGGTGGATGATGACGATGGTGACGGATTCCCCTCTCCGGGGCCCCGAACGGACTCCAGATCAGCCCTCCCGATGAATATCGGGAGGTGACAGCGGCTCCGCATCGTAAAACGCGATGAATCCTTCTCTATGATTTTTATATGGAGTCAGAGTTAGGGTTGCCGGAGATCCAGGGGGCCAGAAGATCGCTAGGCGCGCCCTGGGTGGGGGGTGGGCGCGCCCCCTGAGCTTGTGGCTCCTGATAACCCACAAGTATAGGGGATCAATTGTAGCCTCTTTCGATAAGTAAGAGTGTCGAACCCAACGAGGAGCTAAAGGTAGAACAAATATTCCCTCAAGTTCTATCGACCACCGATACAACTCTACGCACGCTTGATGTTCGCTTTACCTATAACAAGTATGAAACTAGAAGTACTTTGTAGATGTTTTTGGATAGGTTTGCAAGATAATAAAGAGCGCGAGAATAAAAACTAGGGGCTGTTTAGATAAAGACACAATAAAGTAAATATATCAAGTATGGAAAAGTGTTGGTAGGAGTTGCGAAATTGTCCCTAAGCAATTGACTACTTTACTAGATCGATAGCAAGTTTCATGTGGGAGAGGCCACTGCTAGCATGTCATCCCTTAGTTGGAATTCTATGCACTTATGATTGGAACTATTAGCGAGCATCCGCAACTACTAACGTTCATTAAGGTAAAACCCAACCATAGCATTAAGATATATTGGTCCCCCTTCAATCCCGTATGCATCAATTTCTATGCTAGGCTGAAGCTTCTGTCACCCTTGCCCTCCAATACATAGTCCTATCAACATGCAACTAACCCTATGGTGTGATCCACGCGCGCGCTCATATGATGGGCACCAAAGGACAGCAACATAACCACAAGCAAATTAAATCAATCATAGCGATTCATCAACCACCGATAGGACAACGAAAATCTATTCAGACATCATAGGATGGCAACACATCATTGGATAATAATATGAAGCATAAAGCACCATGTTCAAGTAGAGGGTACAGCGGGTTGCGGGAGAGTGGACCGCTGTAGATAGAGGGGGGAAGGTGATGGAGATGTTGGTGAAGATGACGGAGGTGTTGGTGAAGATCGCGGTGATGATGATGGCCCCCGGCGGCGTTCCGGCGCCACCGGAAGCGAGGGGGAGAGAGCCCCCCTCCTTCTTCTTCCTTGACCTTCTCCCTAGATGGGGGAAGGGTTTCCCCTCTGGTCCATGGTCTCCATGGCGTGGGAGGGGCGAGAGCCCCTCCGAGATTGGATCTGTCTCTCTGTCTCTCTCTGTTTCTGCGTTCTCGTCTTCTGCCCCGGCACCGTTTCTTTTATATCTAGAGATCCGTAACTCCGACTGGATTGAAACCTTCGCCCAGATCTTTTTCCAAAAATTAGCTTTCTTGCGGCCGAAGAAGGGCATCAACCGCCTTACAGGGGGCCCACGAGGGTCAGGGGCGCGCCTGCCTAGAGTGGGCGTGGGCCCCACCCTCGTGGCCACCTCGGGCACCGTCTCGCGTTGATTTTACTTCCCAAAAATCACAAATATTCCAAAATAATTCTCCGTCCGTTTTTTATCCCGTTTGGACTCCGTTTGATATGGGGTTTCTGTGAAACATAAAACATGCAACAAACAGGAACTGGCACTGGGCACTGGATCAATATGTTAGTCCCAAAAATAGTATAAAAAGTTGCCAAAAGTATATGAAAGTTGAATAATATTGGCATGGAACAATCAAAAATTATAGATACGACGGAGACGTATCAGCTCCCGGGTGGCCCCCTCTCGTACATTTTCCACCAATATTTTTTATATATTCCACAAAAATTCTCCGTAAATTTTCAGGTCAATCCGAGAACTTTGATTTCTGCACAAAAACAACATCATGGCAATTCTACTGAAAACAACGTCAGTCCGGGTTAGTTTCATTCAAATCATGCAAATTAGAGTCCAAAACAAGAGCAAAAGTGTTTGGAAAAGTAGATATGATAGAAACGTATCAACTCCCCCAAGCTTAACTCATTACTTGTCCTCAAGCAATTCAGTTGACAAACTGAAAGTGACAAGGAAAAACTTTTACAAACTCTGTTTGATCTTGTTGTTGCAAATATGTCTAACCAATGTTCAGGTTTTCAGCAAAGATTATGAACTAACCATATTCACAATAACACTTAGGTCTCATGTTTACTCATATCAATGACATAACCAACTAGCGAGCAATAATAAGATATCTCGGATGACAACACTTTTTTTCAAAACAATCATGATATAATATGACATAATGGTATCTCGCTAGCCTTTCTGAGACCGCAAAAATTAAATGCAGAGCACCTCTTAAGTTCAAGCACCGACTAGACATTGTAATTCATGGTAAAAGAGATCCAGTCACAATCATACTCAATATCAATTAGACACAAAGCATATAAATGACAATAGTGCTCTCCAGCTGGTGCTTTTATAAGAAGATGATGACTCAAAAATAAAAGTAAATAGATAGGCCCTTCGCAGAGGGAAGCAAGGATTTGCATAGGTACTAGAGCTCGAAGTTTTCAAAACAGAGATGAATATAATTTTGAGAGGTATGCTTTCATTGTCAACATAGCGGCCAACAGTTCCCAATATCTTCCATGCTAGACACATTATAGGCGGTTCCCAAACAAAAATGAAAAGCTTTGCTCCCCCTCCACCAACAAACACAAGCCATGGCTAGCCGAATCCTCGGGTACCCTCCATACCAACAATAATCCGGGGGAGTTTTGTTTCATTATTATATTTTGATTTTGATCATAGGATTGGGCATCCCGATTGCCAGCCACTTTCTCGTGAATGACAAGCGAATAAACACCCATTGTGAGAATAACCCACCTAGCATAAAAGATATTGACCGCACCCTATCGCTTCATGAGCGATTCGGGCATACACAACGTATTATTATTTGAAGATTTAGAGTTTGGCACATGCAAATTTACTTGGAACGACAGGTAAATACCGCATATAGGTAGGTATGGTGGACTCATATGGAATAACTTTGTGTTTAAGGAAGTGGATGCACAAGAAGTATTCCCTCATAGTACAAGTGAGGGCTAGCAAATAGATTGAGGAGCGACCAACTAGAGAGCGACAACGGTCATAAACATGCATTGAGATTAATCAACATGGGGTACAAGCATGAGTAGGATATAAATCACCATGAACATAAATATCGTGGAGGTTATGTTTTTTTTAATTCAACACCATGCGTGAACATGTGCCAAGTCAAGCCACTTGAATCATTCAGAGGAGTTTACCATCCTATCATACTACATCATAACCATTTTAAATGCATGTTGACACACAAGATAAACCATTATCCACTCCTAACTATTTAAGTATGGCATGAGTAACTATGATCTCTAATTGTCATTGCAAACATGTTTCATTCATAATAGGCTAAATCAGGAACGATGAGCTAATCATATATACAAAAAGAAAATAGGTCGAGTTCATACCAGCTTTTCTTCATCTCAATCATTTCATTAAATTTTGTCATTATTGCCTTTCACTTGCACGACCGAACGATGTGAATAATAATAAGAGTTCATGTGTCGTGGACTAAGCTAAAATCTGCAAACATTTATTCAAAGGAGAAGACAAGGTAATATGGGCTCTTTGTTAGATCAACAATAATGCATATGAGAGCCACTCAACATCAAGGTCTTCTCCTTACGACCCAAAGAAAAGAAAAGAATTTTTCAAAGAAACACACTGAAATATTTTTGGAGTTTTTGTTATTCTGAAGAAAGCATAACTAAAGAAAAGCGAAAACGTGAAAAACTATTTACACGGGAAAGCTCCCAACAAGCAAAAGAAGAACGAGAAATCTTTTTGGGTTTTCTTTTAATACTACAACTAATTAAACTAGAAATAAAAACTAAAAAGAAACGAGAAATATTTGGGGTTTTCGCAAATTTTTCAAACACACAAGAAGAAAGTGAGAAAAATAAACTAACATGGATTATACAATGAAAAAGGATGTACACCGACAACTGGATTGAATGTGTGAACATGAATGTAATGTCGGTGAGAAATACGTACTTCCCAAGCTTAGCCTTTTGGCCTAAGTTGGTCTATGGCGACGGCTGGCCTGGCTGATACACGTAGTCATAGTTCAGGTTGAACTGAATCGCAGCCGCCACTGCTTGGCGGGCTGCCTTGCTGAGGCGAGCAGTCTCCTTCTCCCTCTCATACTCCTCTACCTCCTCTCTAAGTATGAAATATCGTCATTTTACCTGAAAGTCAAAGAAGGCAGGAGCGGGAAGCGTAATTTGGATGACACGACACCTGTGAAAGATTAGTCTATACAGAAAAGGCAAGTCGCCCCTCTCAAGAAACTGGAAACGCTCCATGGCGGCATAATCAAGGAAAGCAGGTGGTAACTGAGTATCATCATCTCTTATAGGTACCCCAAGATAATTAGATAAACGAGTGGCATAAATTCCACGAAAAAATTGCCATCTAAAGCATTATTATGTAACCGACGTGCAATGATAGCCCCCAAATTATATCATTCATCATTCATTACTACGCCCTTAAGAACACTCAAATCGGAAGCACAAAGGTGGCTATGATCATGTTTACCATTAATGCATCTACCAATGACGAGAGCAAAATAATGTAAAGCAGGAAAGTGAATGCTCTCCATAGTAGCTTGTGTTATGCTTCTAGTTTCACCCAAAGTGATGCTAGCAAGAAACTCAACGCAATTAGATTTACGTGGTTTAGTATAAATGCCCCCATTGTGGAATTTTGCATGCTTCATTAAATTCCTCAAGGTCCATGCAAAATGATTTTTCATAAAGATCAAATAAAACAGAATGTGTATCGCGATGGACTGAATACTCAAATCTCCGCGCAAAAGAATCAGCGTGATTGTAATATTGCAAGAACTTATCTGACACGAAGTCCGTCAAGCCGGCATTGTGCATGTACATATCAACTTTTTCTTTGAAACTGGCTCGAGTCATGAAGTAATCTGACGACCATTCGCAAGGTTGCACCGAAGCTTCCCGTGGTGGTTCAACGCCAGGCTCACGTAGAGCGAGCCTTGGGGATTTCTTGCTCGAGGAACCACCTTCGAACATCTTCCTAAACATTTTCTCCCTTGTGACATTGCCCTTGTTGCAATCAATAACAGCCCCTACAGTGTTCAAAAAGGGGTCTACTAAGGATGATCGACATACCGTCGTCCTCGGGTATATCAGGAATAACAGAGTCTGTTAAGATAGTAACATTTGCAACTACGACAGGCACATCCTCACAAATACCGATGGGTATAGCAGTTGATTTATCAGCCATTTGCAAAGAAATTTCAGTAGGTGTCAACTTATTCAAGTCAAGTCTTTGATACAAAGAGAAAGGCATAACACTAACACCGGGTCCTAGATCACATAAAGCAGTTTTAACATAGTTACTTTTAATGGAGCATGGTATAGTTGGTATTCCTGGGTCTCCTAGTTTCTTTTTTATTCCACCCTTAAATGTATAATTAGCAAGCATGGTGGACATTTCAGCTTCCGGTATGTTTCTTTCATTTGTGACAATATCTTTCATATATTTAGCATAATGAGACATTTTCATAATATCAGTCAAACGAAGGCGCAAAAAGGCAGGTCTAAGCATTTCAATAAAGCTCTCAAATTATTCTTCATCTTTATTCTTTGAAGCTTTAGGAGGAAAAGGCATGGGTTTCTGAACCCATGGTTCTCTTTCTTTACCATGTTTTCTAGCAATGAATCATATCTTTTATTCTTAGGTTGTGGGTTGATACGTCCATTTTGCATCATGTTTTATGTTGATATTTATTGCATTATGGACTGTTATTTCATGTCATGGTAAAATTCTTATGCCTATCCTCTCATATTTTACAAGGTTTACATGAAAAGGGAGAATGCCAGCAGCTGGGATTCTGGAACTGAAAGGAGTAAATCTGAGATACCTATTCTGCACAACTCCAAATGTCCTGAAACTTTACGGAGAATTGTTTTAGAATATATAAAAACTATTAGGCAAAGAAACAACAAAAGGGGACCCACCAGGTGGCTACAAGCCTGGGGGCGCCCTACCCCCAGGGCTTGTGGGCCCCTTGGCATCATCTGGTACCCATCTTCTGCTGTATGAAAGGTTTTGACCTAGAAAAAAATAAGGAGGAAGCTTTCAGGACGAAGCGCCACCGTCTCGAGGCAGAACCTGGGCAGAAGCAATCTAGGGCTCCGGCGGAGTTGTTCTGCCGGGGAAACTTCCCTCCGGGAGGGGGAAATCGAAGCCATCGTCATCACCAATGATCCTCTCATCGAGGGAGGGTCAATCTTCATCAACATCTTCACTAGCACCACCTCCTCTCAAACCCTAATTCATCTCTTGTATTCAATCTTTGCCTCAGAACCTCAGATTAGTACATGTGGGTTGCTAGTAGTGTTGATTACTCCTTGTAGTTGATGCTAGTTGGTTTATTTGGTGGAATATCATATCTTCAGATCCTTAATGATATTCAATACCACTCTGATCTTGAACATGAACATGCTTTGTGAGTAGTTACATTTGTTCCTGAGGACATGGGAGAAGTCTTGTTATAAGTAATCATGTGAATTTGGTATTCGTTTGATATTTTGATGATATGTATGTTGTCTTTCCTCTAGTGGTGTTATGTGAACGTCAACTACATGACACTTCACCATGATTTGGGCCTAGGGGAAGGCATTGGGAAGTAATAAGTATATGATGGGTTGCTAGAGTGACAGAAGCTTAAACCCTAGTTTATGCGTTTCTTCGTAAGGGGCTGATTTGGATCCACATGTTTCATGCTATGGTTAGATTTATCTTAATTCTTCTTTCGTAGTTGCGGATGCTTGCGAGAGGAGTTAATCATAAGTGGGAGGCTTGTCCAAGTAAGGACAACACCCAAGCACCGTTCCACCCACATATCAAATTATCAAAGTAACTAACGTGAATCATATGAGCATGATGGAAACTAGCTTGACGATAATTCCCATGTGTCCTCGGGAGCGCTTTGCTTTATATAAGAGTTCGTCCAGGCTTATCCTTTGTTATAAAAATGATTGGGCCACCTTGCTGCCCTTTTGCTACACTTGTTACTTGTTACGCGTTATGAATTATCTTATCACAAAACTATCTGTTACCGATAATTTCAGTGCCTACAAAAAATACCTTGCTGAAAACCGCTTGTCATTTCCTTCTTCTCCTTGTTGGGTTCGACACTCTTACTTATCGAAAGGACTACGATTGATACCCTATACTTGTGGGTCATCAAGACTCTTTTCTGGCGCCGTTGTCAGGGAGTGAAGCGCCTTTTGTGAGTGGAATTTGGTAAGGAAAATTTTATATTACGTGCTGAAATTTCTGTTACTTGTCACTATGGAAAACAACCTTTGAGGGTTTTTTTCGGGGTATCTTCACCTCGACCAGAAGAACAAAGAGTTGCTCCTCAACCTACTGCACGTACTGAAAATATTTATTATGAAATTCCTTCAGGTATGATAGATAAACTGCTAGCTAATCCATATGCAGGAGATGGAACACTACATTCGTATATGCTTCTAATCTATGTGGATGAAGTTTGTAGATTATTTAAGCTTGCAGGTTTACCCGAAGATGAGGTCAAGAAGAAGGTCTTACCTTTATCTTTGAAGGGAAAGGCATTGACATGGTATAGGCTATGTGATGATATTGGAGCTTGAAATTACAACCCATTGAAATTGGAATTTCATCAGAATTTTTACGCTATGCATCTGGTTCGTGATCGGAATTATATGTATAATTTTTGGCCTCGTGAAGGAGAAACTATCGCTCAAGCTTTGGGGGGGGGGGCTTAAGTCAATGTTATATTCATGCCCCAATCATGAGCTCCCAAGAGAAATTATTATTCATAATTTTTATGCTCGGCTTTCTCATGATGATCAATCCATGCTCGATACTTCTTGTACTAGTTCTTTTATGAAGAAGACTTTTGAATTCTGATGGGATATCTTGGAAAGAATTAAACACAACTCTGAATATTGGGAGCTCGACGAAGGTAAGGAGTCAGGTATAAAGCTTGAATTTGATTGTGTTAAAACTTGTATGGATACCGATGCTTTTTATAATTTTAGCACTAAATATGGACTTGACTCTGAGATAGTAGTGACGCGGCTTGAAGCTACGTTGGTATTAATTTCCCCAAAGAGGAAGGGATGATGCAGCACAGCGGCGGTAGGTATTTCCCTCAGTGATGAAACCAAGGTTATCGAACTGGTAGGAGAACCAAGCAACACTACATAAACAACACCTGCACACAAATAACAAATACTGTCAACCCGGCGTGTAAAAGGGGTTGTCAATCTCTTTCGGGCAACGAAGCCAGAAATTGGCAAACGGACGTGAGAGAGCAGTAAATATTGATAGATCGAACCCCAAATAAAATAAAGTGCAGCAAGGTGTTTTTGTATTTTTGGTTTAATAGATCTGAAAATAAAAGCAAAGGAGAAGCAGATCGCAAAGGCAAATATATTAAAGAAGAGACCCGGGGGCCGTAGGTTTCACTAGTGGCTTCTCTCGAGAAAAATAGCAAAGGTGGGTGAACAAATTACTGTTGGGCAATTGATAGAACTTTAAATAATCATGATGATATCTTGGCAATGATCATTATATAGGCATCACGTCCAAGATTAGTAGACCGACTCCTGCCTGCATCTACTACTATTACTCCACACATCGACTGCTATCCAGCATGCATCTAGTGTATTAAGTTCATGGAGAAACGGAGTAATGCAATATGAACGATGGCATGATGTAGACAAGATCTATTTATGTAGAAATAGAACCCATCATTTTATCCTTAGTAGCAATGATACATACGTGTCGGTTCCCCTTTTGTCACTGGGATCAAGCACCGTAAGATCGAACCCACTACAAAGCACCTCTTCCCATTGCAAGATAAATAGATCAAGCTGGCCAAACAAAACCCAAATATCGGAGAAGAAATACGAGGCTATAAGCAATCATGCATATAAGAGATCAAAGAAGACTCAAATAACTTTCATGGATAAAAAGATAGATCTGATCCTAAACTCAAAGTTCATCCGATCCCAACAAACACACCGCAAAAAGAGTTACATCATATGGATCTCCTAGAGACCATTGTATTGAGAATCAAACGAGAGAGATCAAGCCATCTAGCTACTAACTACGGACCCGTAGGTCTACAAAGAACTACTCACGCATCATCGGAGAGGCACCAATGGAAGTGGTGAACCCCTCCGTGATGGTGTCTAGATTGGATCTGGTGGTTCTGGACTCTACGGCGGCTGGAATTGATTTTCGTCGACTCCCCTAGGGTTTCTGTAATATTGGGGTATTTATAGAGCAAAGAGTCGGTCCGGGGGGCACCCGAGGTGGGCCCTGGTGGGTTGTGCTCCCCTCAGAGCACCCCCAGGTGCTTCTCCAACCCACTGGATGTCTTCTGGTCCAAAAAAATCCTCAAAAAGTTTTGCTGCGTTTGGATTCCGTTTGGTATTGATTTCCCGCAATGTAAAAACATGCAGAAAACAACAAGTGGCACTTGGCACTATGTAAATAGGTTAGTACCAAAAAATGATATAAAATGACTATAAAATGATTATAAAACATCTAAGAATGATAATATAACAGCATGGAACAATCAAAAATTATAGATACGTTGGAGACGTACCAGCATCCCCAAGCTTAATTCCTGCTCGTCATCGAGTAGGTAAATGATAAAAATAGAATTTTTGATGTGGAATGCTGTCTAACATTTCATCTCATATTCTTTTCTTAATAGCATGGACATTTGGACTTTTATATGATTCAAAGCAATAGGCTAGTTTTGCCATGATGACTTAAATAATCAAGCATATTGTCGGTGTCAAAACCGACGGATCTCGGGTAGGGGGTCCCGAACTGTGCGTCTAAGGCGGATGGTAACAGGAGGCGGGGGACACAATATTTACCCAGGTTCGGGCCCTCTCGATGGAGGTAATACCCTACTTCCTGCTTGATTGATCTTGATGATATGAGTATTACAAGAGTTGATCTACCACGAGATCGTAGAGGCTAAACCCTAGAAGCTAGCCTATGATTATGATTGTTCTTGTCCTATGGACTAAACCCTCCGGTTTATATAGACACCGGAGGGGGCTAGGGTTACACAGAGTAGGTTACAAGGGAGGAGATCTACATATCCGAATTGCCAAGCTTGCCTTCCACGCCAAGGAGAGTCTCACCCGGACACGGGACGAAGTCTTCAATCTTGTATCTTCATAGTCCAACAGTCCGGCCAAAGTACATAGTCCGGCAGTCCGAGGACCCCCTAATCCAGGACTCCCTCAGTAGCCCCTGAACCAGGCTTCAATGACGATGAGTCCAGCGCGCAGATTGTCTTCGGCATTGCAAGGCGGGTTCCTCCTCCGAATACTCCATAGAAGATTTCGAACACTAGGATCGTGTCCGGCTCTGCAAAACAAATTCCACATACCACCGTAGAGAGTATAATATTCCCACAAATATAATCTGCTGACAACTTTTCATAGTGTGATGTTCTGCCGTGGTCCGGTCATGACGAACCGTTCTTCCCAGCCTGCCACTGCACGTGTTGCGAGGTGGTTTTCTTGGCACGTCTTGTCGAAGCAGAGATCGTGTCCCCTTATTACGGGATTCTCATCAATACGGTTGTGGGTAACCCAACTGTGGCATCAATCACGGCGCTTGGGGAATAAGCGAGTTTACCAGGCAAGTGGGGAGGCGCAGAATCCCTGCTGCCTTTATAAGGGGATAAGGACTCCCTTTCGCACCCACGCTTTCTTCTTCCCGATCCATTCCCCTTCGCTCAAGCTCCAGCGCCCAAGCGTTCATTTTCTCCGCCCACAAAGGCCTTCCGAAAATGTCCGGAGCCGGAGCAGGAGGCAAGTGGATGGCCTCTACCGTCCGGGAGAAGGATATCAAAAAGCTTCAGGAGGCCGGGTATCTGGCCAAGAAAATCGGCCATCGTCTCCCGACGGCGGGACAGATCGTCCCTACTCCGGAACCCCACAAGAGGGTTGTATTCTTCCCTCATTTTTTCCGCGGCTAGGGTTTCCCCTCCACCCATTCGTTCGCGGCATCATGTATTATTATGGGATCGATCTTCACGATCTGTCCCCCAATTCCTTCCTCAACATCTCGACATTCATTGTCGTGTGCGAGGCTTTTCTCCGCATCTCGCCACACTTCGGCTTATGGCTGAAGATTTTTAATGTGAAGCCCAAGGTAGTGGGCGGCGAGCACGCCGAGTGCGGGGGTGCTATGGTGAGCAAGATGCCCAACGTCACATGGCAACAGGCACTTTTAATGATTCCGTCAAGGAGTGGCAACAGCAGTGGTTTTACATCACCGAGCCGCGCGGCACGGAATGGGCCGCTACTCCCGAGTTTTGATCCGGAGCCCCTCTGCGGATTACCTCCTTGGTCAAGAAGGGCTTGAACTGGTCTTCGTCCGACGAACTGTCGGTGCTCCAGACGCGCGTTAAAGATATGGAAGACAAGAACATCGAACTTGTCAATGTAGTCCAGGTGATGTTAGTTCGCCGGATCCTGCCTTGTCAACACCGGACTTGCAATCTATGGGAATTCGATCAGGCCAAGCACCAAACCCTGCGAGAGTTCTTTGGCTCCTCGCACAAAGACATCTGGAAGGTGCTCTTCAAGTCCGGCAAATCATGGCCGGACTCAGCCGAGGACCGCGGGTACCAACTGTCCCGCCCTGCAAGATCGGTGAGTCATTATATTTTTATCCTCATAACCCAAAGGAAACGCTTAATGTGTTTTCCACAACTCTCCTAGGGCTGTACGAAGAAGGCGGAGCAGATCCATTGCCCGGCCCCGCTGCCCGAAGAACCGGCCATCCCACTTCTGACGAAGATGCTGGTCCCGGTGCCTTACAAGGTGCTGAAGAAGACGGTCGAGAAGGAGGCCAAAAAGACCCGGGGCGGCCTTCATCGCCGCGGCACTTCAGACACAATATCCGAAGGCTCCAATGCCCGTTCCGCCTCCGAAGAGGACGAGGAGGAGGAGGAAGATGAATCCCCCGCAGGGGGAAGAAAGAAGAGGACGGCCTCCGCACACTTGGAGGCCGAGTCGCCTAAAAGGGGAAAAGCTCCTCTTCCGGAGGAGTCTACTGCTGCCGCCGACAGTGGCCCGACGTGGGATCCCAGGGCCCAGCCCCTGGTGAACTCGTGAGTATATAAAGTATGAGTACGTTTATGCGTCCAGACTCATCATGGCATAATATTTTAACCCGAGCCCTATTTTTTGTAGTCCGGCGAGGTCCCGTACCAAACAATCCTCATCAGAGGATTCGCTGAGCTCGGATGCTATGGAGAGCGGGACGCCCCCGAAGGCCCCTTCCCCAAAACAGGTGAATAACACCGAGGCTTCGTCCCAGAAGGACCCCGACCAAGGAGGAGAGGAAAAGACCGTCAAGGCGGCGCCTGAAGGTGAAACTTCAGGGGCCGGACACATGGGGGAGAAGATTCCCATGGGAGCTGACGGCGGGGGCCATCTTGAATTCGGCTCCGAGCCGGATGCAATTCCAGAGACCAATACGGCTCCAGAATCAAGCAGGCAGCCTCCCTCAGCTAGGGGGGGGGCGTGCCAGTTCCACCGGCAACCTCTGTCCAACCAGAGGTGTCGGATGCTTTCTTGGTGGCGCTGAAGGGCGCCTCCATCGTCGATGAACACCGTGCCCTTATGGGTGCGGTGATTGAGAAGATTCAGTCTGCTGAGAGTGGACTGAATGAAGCCTGTATCAGCCTTATAAAAGGTTTTGAGGTATGTTTTATGAGGTTTCGAAGAGTGTCATGGTATGGATAGTAGCCCCTGATACACTGTTCGGTGAAGGACAGAACCGGACAGAGGATCAAATTTATGTTCGCAGGAAGACTCATTTGATGACATCTATCTCTCTTCTTTTATAAGCAGGCGTCTGTAGCGGCTGCTGCCTCTCATACCGCGGAGGTCTCCAGACTGAATCAAAGTCTGGAGCGGGCCAAAGAAGAACTTGGCCAGCTGAAAATGCAGTTGGGAGATAAACAAGGTATGCGCAGGTCTTGTTCGCGTTTATTGTGAATGAATTTTCAGTATGATAAAATATGTTTCATGATTTGCGCTAGGGATGATGACCGAAGTCGAGGCTCTTAAGAAGGCTGTGGCCGAGGCCGAGAAAAAGGCAGCTGTAGAGCAGGCTCTTCGTGAGAAGCACGAGGCCAGGGTTATTGAAGCTGAGCAGGAGCTTCAAGAGGCCGTGAAGAAGTGCGAGACTTTGGAGCAGAGTTTAACGGAGAAAGAATCCGAACTCACCAAGGCTCATCAGGCCACGAGGGATGCCCGGGGGGAAACCCAAAGAGCCCTGCAGGGGATCCAAGAGGCGAGGAAGATCGCGACGGGTAAGGCTTTTTTCCATGTAAAGCAAGTATTTGAGGAGAAAATTATGTTTCTAATTTTGAATTTGGATTTCTCAGGGGTATTTGCGGAGCTGCCCCGCAACATATCGGATGCCGCCCAATTCTTCCGAGCCGAAGAAAGGAACACTGCGGATAAGCTCTTCTGGTCGCAGCATTTGGCACCAAATTATCCGGTGCCTCTTGTCGATCAACTGAAACAGCTGATCGAACTGCATAAGGCGGCAGAACTAGCCATGAAGGATTTTATTATCCGGCTATGGCCCGCCGAGCCGATTCCAAGCAGCTACTTCAGGCTCGTGAAGCGGCTTGTTAGTGCCTGCCCTCGACTTGATGTCATCAAGCAGTCGGTCTGTATAGAGGGTGCGCGAATGGCCTTCGCCCGCGCAAAGGTGCACTGGGGGAAGATGGATGCTGAAAAGCTGATGACCGAAGGACCGCCAGAGGGGAAGGAGCACCGCAAGCCTGAATTATATTATGAGAGTGTCCTGAAAGGATCCTACCTTGCAGCGGAGCTATGCACCAAGAACATTATATTTCCATGAATGCAAATCATGTTGTCCTTTGTAATGTTTGAACAAGGTCATTTATATTATTTATTGCCTGTTATATAAAAGTTTATCCTCCTGTGCGGCTGTTTTATATATTTAATCCTGAGAGTTGGCCAGTCGTCGGCTTTTGCCCCCACGTAAGTAGTACGGGGGTGTTCGGGATAAACCTGACCACTCTTTATCCCAGTTTTGGGTCCTTCGAAGGATGTGTTCAACACAACGAACCAGGCAATCGGACTATAGGGCTTTATCGCTCTCACTTAGCCATATGAGCTTTAGGAAGGTAGGCACAGCCCCTGGTGTTCGGAAGACCGCACGAGGGGCTCTATAAGCACCTGATCGGAAGAAGAACCGATCCATCGCACGCTGCATTGGTTATGGCATTATGCGGGAGAAATCCTTAAAGATTTTACAACCTCTCGAACAGCTGACCAGCTCTCGCCGTATCATGACAGTTAGTTTTCGGCTTTCTCTACTGAGGTGCTCGTCCGGAAGAATCGGGACACAGTCGCAGTAGTTCTCCTAGTGCTACCTTAGCCGATATAGCGGAACGTAAGGTACCAAAACATGGGAGCCGGGAAAACCCAACTATTGACCCAAGACATGATTCGAGGAGCTGATGCATGCTATAAGTTCGGGGTGCCAAACTTCCGTGAAGGTGTTTGGACTTTATTGCCGTATTATGGGTAAGACGAAGCCCCTGACATATTTGAAGGCATATCGCGGTGTACGGATGCCACTTGACAAAAGAATTTTAATAAGAGATAACAGCAGATAAGCGTCATATGAATCCACATGTTGTATTTGAATGGTACGTCGATGCGTATGAGTACAAGTAATGTGATAAAAAAGAAATATGACTGTGGAACCTGCTGAGACCAGGGGGGAAGAAGCTGTGTGTGGATCCGGAGTATATTCGGATGGTCGTCGCGGGGAATATCTAAGGATTCCCTTGCGCATTCGAGCTGCCTCCGTATCGCCCGTCCTGGTCGGCGCAAAGGTGAACCTGCAAAGGAAATGTAAGAAATGTTTGTGTGCCGGAGAGCGGTTGAGCCGCTGAGTGTGGCCTGTCCTGGCCTTCGCCGGAGTGTTTAGTTGAGCTCTAGACGAGCCGGGCTATCCGGCCGCGAAGTAGTTCGGAGTCCTTTAACGGTGTCCGGGAGCCTGGCCGTCGACTTGAGGTTCGGCTGCAAAGTGCTGCTCGTTGCTTCTGCTGTTAAGGCAGCGGTGTACTCGTTGGTGCCGAAGGAAAGTTCGGCCATGCCATTAACCGTGACGACTTCGCGTGGACCGGGCATCTTGAGCTTACGATAGGCATAATGTGGCACCGCGTTGAATCGAGCGAATGCAGTTCGTCCGAGCAGTGCCTGATAATCACTGCGGAAAGGGACGATTTCGAAGATTAACTCTTCGGTACGGTAATTGTCTGGTGATCCAAAGACTACCTGAAGGGCGATGGAGCCTGTACAGCTGGCTTCCACACCTGGTATAATGCCTCTGAAAGTGGTTTTAGTGGGTTTGATCACCGAATGATCGATGCCCATCTTGCGCACTGTGTCCTGGTAAAGCAGATTTAGACTGTTGCCTCCGTCCATAAGGACTCGTGTGAGGTGGAACCCGTCGATTATTGGGTCGATGACTAGTGCGGCTGGATTGCCCTGATTGGCGTTAGCCGGACGATCCGTGCGGTTGAAGGTTACCGGCCCTAGTTTATATTGTGGGACGACTAGTTCCGTTAAGTCGGCATCCCTAAGGGTGCGCATCCAGTCCGGGTTGGGAATATGGGTGTTGTTTATCACGTTCACCGTTTGGATTTGCGGGGGAAATTCCTTTTGCCCTCCGGTGCTTGGTGGTCTGGGCTCTTCGTCGCCATCATCGCTTTGAGACCCCCATCTCTGTTTTTGGCGCCTGCCCTGCCGGCTTGTTTGAAGACCCAGCATTCTCTATTGGTATGGGTGGCTGGCGTTCCTGGGGTGCCATGAATTTGGCATTGGTGGTCGAGTATGCGATCCAGACTGGATGGACCCGAATTGTTATTTTTGAGTGGCCCTTTCCGCTGACTGGACTTAGAGCCACTAAATCCGACATTAACTGCCGTATCTTCGGCATTTTCACCATATTTGCGGCGCTTGTGTTTGTTGCGTCGGGGTTTGCCGTTGCTATCTCTGGCATCTGATGTGCCAGGTTTGCTTGCTGTGTTGTTGCTACGGGCCAACCAGCTATCTTCACCCACGCAGAAGCGGCTCATAAGTGTCGTGAGGGATGCCATGGATTTTGGCTTCTCTTGGCCGAGATGTCGGGCGAGCCACTCGTCACGGATGTTATGTTTAAAGGCTGCTAGGGCTTCGGCATCCGGACAGTCGACAATTTGGTTCTTTTTAGTTACGAACCGAGTCCAGAATTTCCTGGCTAACTCTCCGGGCTGTTGTATTGTGTGACTTAAATCATCAGCATCCGGTGGTCGCACATAAGTGCCCTGGAAGTTTTCCAGGAATGCGTCTGCCAGGTTCTCCCAACTTCCGATGGAGTTTGCCGGCAAGCTATTAAGCCAATGCCGAGCTGGTCCTTTGAGTTTTAGCGGGAGATATTTGATGGCGTGTAGATCATCCCCGCGGGCCATGTGAATGTGGAGGAAGAAATCCTCTATCCATACCGCGGGGTCTGTGGTACCATCATATGATTCAATGTTCACGGGTTTAAACCCTTCTGGGAATTCATGATCCATTACTTCATCGGTGAAGCATAGGAGGTGTGCGGCGCCTATGTGCCGGGCTATATAACGGCGCAGTTCATACGAGTCTTGTCTACTGAATTCGGCCCGGCCGGATTTGTGAGTATATCCGGTGCGACGGTCGTCGTTGCGCGTTGGGGGCGCCCTCGTGATCCATAGATCGATCTTTTATGTCCTGCTTTATTTTCCAATACGTCTCGGAGGTCCTGCGTGTTGCCCCGGGCCTTGGTGTTTTTGTTTGACAGGCGACGGGATGCGGGCTGGTCTTCGGGCTCATGTGCCGCTCTGTCTCGGCCACGAGGTGGCCGATCAGCCGTATCGTACGCTTGTAGTGTAGGTTTTACTGCTTCCTCCTCGAGTTGGGGTAGCAACCTGCGCTTTGGGTAACTCTTGGTTGGGCGTTCGAGTTCGTATTCCTCGGCCGCCAGGACCTCGGTCCATCTATCTGCTAGCACATCTTGGTCAGCTTGAAGCTGCTGCTGCTTTTTCTTCAGGCTTTTTGCTGTGGCTATAAGCCGACACTTGAAGCGGTCCTGCTCGATGGGATCCTCAGGCACGATAAATTCTTCGCCGCCGAGGCTCACCTCGTCTTCGGAGAGAGGCATGTAATTGTCATCCTCTGATTCTCCGTCTGCTGCCTGTTCCTGAGGGCTAGCTTGTGCATCCTCCCGCTCGGGGCCTGGCTGGAGGGGGTTGTCTTCATCTTCGGCACTATCCGGAGCGTTATTGTGTCTTGTGCCGGTATCACTGCTTTTGCTATGACGGGACTTGGAGCTGCGCCGCTGACGCCGGTGCTTGGATTGCTTCTTGGAGGGATTATCCTCCGTTGCCTTATCGCCATCGCCTTCTTTGGGGGTGTCCACCATGTATATATCATATGATGAGGTGGCAGTCCAGCGCCCTGTGGGCGGTGGTTCCTGTTCGTCTCCTGCATCGTCGTCCATACCGTCGATGTCTTCGGAGCCGAAATCGAGCATGTCGGTTAAATCGTCGACAGTGGCTACTAAGTGGGTGGTGGGTGGGGAGCGAATTTCTTCGTCGTCCGCATCCCACTCTAGCCGGACATAGTTCGGCCAAGGGTCTCCTGACA